>NW_026698919.1:0-64928 GCF_030435755.1 Ochotona princeps | reverse complement strand
TTATTGGTGTGAGAGCTAATTCAATCAAGGAAACACTGCATGTTGGTGAAGGGCATATTTGAAGAAGGATCAGCCGAGTGGTTCTTGTGGGAGAACAACTCCATTTGGCTCACTAACTTGACACACCATCAGGCTTCCAAGCAGCTCTCAAGGAACTCAGTTTTCACACTCTATGCTTAGTGCCCTTTGAGTGCCGAGGACTGAAATGAAGCTTGGTCAGCATCCCACACAAACGAATGCTCCACATGCGGGTTTCACATGCCACCAACTCCACATTCACAGGCAACTTCAGCGCCACAGCCGTTTCAGATAGCCCTCATGCAAAGGCTCTAGACGCAAATATTGGTGTGAGAGCTAATTCAATCAAGAAACACTGCATGTTGGTGAAGGGCATATTGAAGAAGGATCAGCCAAGTGGTTCTTGTGGGAGAACAACTCCATTTGGCTCACTAACTTCACGCACCATGAGGCTTCCAAGCAGCTCTCAAGGGAACTCAGTTTTCACACTCTATGCTTAGTGCCCTTTGAGTGCATTATCTAGGAATGAACCTGGTAGAGCATCCCACACAAACGAATGCTCACATGCGGGTTTCACATGCCACCAACTCCACATTCACAGCAACTTCAGTGCCACAGCCATTTTCAGATAGCCCTCAATGCAAAGGCTCTAGACGCAAATATTGGTGTGAGAGCTAATTCAATCAAGGAAACACTGCATGTTGGTGAAGGGCATATTGAAGAAGGATCAGCCAAGTGGTTCTTGTGGGAGAACAACTCCATTTGGCTCACTAACTTCACACACCATCAGGCTTCCAAGCAGCTCTCAGGAAACTCAGTTTTCACACTCTATGCTTAGTGCCCTTTGAGTGCCTAGGACTGAAATGAAGCTTGGTCAGCATCCCACACAAACGAATGCTCCACATGCGGGTTTCACAGCCACCAACTCACATTCACAGGCAACTTCAGCGCCACAGCCGTTTCTCAGATAGCTCTCAATGCAAAGGCTCTAGACGCAAATATTGGTGTGAGAGCTAATTCAATCAAGGAAACACTGCATGTGGTGAAGGGCATATTGAAGAAGGATCAGCCGAGTGGTTCTTGTGGGAGAACAACTCCATTTGGCTCACTAACTTCACACACCATCAGGCTTCAAGCAGCTCTCAAGGAAACTCAGTTTTCACACTCTATGCTTAGTGCCCTTTGAGTGCATTATCTAGGAATGAACCTGGTAGAGCATCCCACACAAACGAATGCTCCACATGCGGGTTTCACATGCCACCAACTCCACATTCACAGGCAACTTCAGCGCCACAGCCGTTTTCAGATAGCCCTCAATGCAAAGGCTCTAGACGCAAATATTGGTGTGAGAGCTAATTCAATCAAGGAAACACTGCATGTGGTGAAGGGCATATTGAAGAAGGATCAGCCGAGTGGTTCTTGTGGGAGAACAACTCCATTTGGCTCACTAACTTCACACACCATCAGGCTTCCAAGCAGCTCTCAAGGAAACTCAGTTTTCACACTCTATGCTTAGTGCCCTTTGTGTGCCTAGGACTGAAATGAAGCTTGGTGAAGATCCCACACAAGACGAATGCTCCACATGCGGGTTTCACATGCCACCAACTCCACATTCACAGGCATCTTCAGCGCCACAGCCGTTTTCAGATAGCCCTCAATGCAAAGGCTCAAGACGCAAATATTGGTGTGAGAGCTAATTCAATCAAGGAAACACTGCATGTTGGTGAAGGGCATATTGAAGAAGGATCAGCCGAGTGGTTCTTGTGGGAGAACAACTCCATTTGGCTCACTAACTTGACACACCATCAGGCTTCCAAGCAGCTCTCAAGGAAACTCAGTTTTCACACTCTATGCTTAGTGCCCTTTGAGTGCCGAGGACTGAAATGAAGCTTGGTCAGCATCCCACACAAACGAATGCTCCACATGCGGGTTTCACATGCCACCAACTCCACATTCACAGGCAACTTCAGTGCCACAGCCGTTTTCAGATAGCCCCTAATGCAAAGGCTCTAGACGCAAATATTGGTGTGAGAGCTAATTCAATCAAGGAAACACTGCATGTTGGTGAAGGGCATATTGAAGAAGGATCAGCCAAGTGGTTCTTGTGGGAGAACAACTCCATTTGGCTCACTAACTTCACGCACCATGAGGCTTCCAAGCAGCTCTCAAGGGAACTCAGTTTTCACACTCTATGCTTAGTGCCCTTTGAGTGCATTATCTAGGAATGAACCTGGTAGAGCATCCCACACAAACGAATGCTCCACATGCGGTTTCACATGCCACCAACTCCACATTCACAGGCAACTTCAGTGCCACAGCCATTTTCAGATAGCCTCAATGCAAAGGCTCTAGACGCAAATATTGGTGTGAGAGCTAATTCAATCAAGGAAACACTGCATGTTGGTGAAGGGCATATTGAAGAAGGATCAGCCGAGTGGTTCTTGTGGGAGAACAACTCCATTTGGCTCACTAACTTCACACACCATCAGGCTTCCAAGCAGCTCTCAAGGAAACTCAGTTTTCACACTCTATGCTTAGTGCCCTTTGAGTGCATTACTAGGAATGAACCTTGTAGAGCATCCCACACAAACGAATGCTCCACATGCGGGTTTCACATGCCACCAACTCCACATTCACAGGCAACTTCAGCGCCACAGCCGTTTTCAGATAGCCCTCAATGCAAAGGCTCTAGACGCAAATATTGGTGTGAAAGCTAATTCAATCAAGGAAACACTGCATGTTGGTGAAGGGCATATTGAAGAAGGATCAGCCGAGTGGTTCTTGTGGGAGAACAACTCCATTTGGCTCACTAACTTCACACACCATCAGGCTTCCAAGCAGCTCTCAAGAAACTCAGTTTTCACACTCTATGCTTAGTGCCCTTTGTGTGCCTAGGACTGAAATGAAGCTTGGTGAAGATCCCACACAAACGAATGCTCCACATGCGGGTTTCACATGCCACCAACTCCACATTCACAGGCAACTTCAGCGCCACAGCCGTTTTCAGATAGCCCTCAATGCAAAGGCTCAAGACGCAAATATTGGTGTGAGAGCTAATTCAATCAAGGAAACACTGCATGTTGGTGAAGGGCATATTGAAGAAGGATCAGCCGAGTGGTTCTTGTGGAGAACAACTCCATTTGGCTCACTAACTTCACACACCATCAGGCTTCCAAGCAGCTCTCAAGGAAACTCAGTTTTCACACTCTATGCTTAGTGCCCTTTGAGTGCCGAGGACTGAAATGAAGCTTGGTCAGCATCCCACACAAACGAATGCTCCACATGCGGGTTTCACATGCCACCAACTCCACATTCACAGGCAACTTCAGTGCCACAGCCGTTTTAAGATAGCCCTCAATGCAAAGGCTCTAGACGCAAATATTGGTGTGAGAGCTAATTCAATCAAGGAAACACTGCATGTTGGTGAAGGGCATATTGAAGAAGGATCAGCCAAGTGGTTCTTGTGGGAGAACAACTCCATTTGCTCACTAACTTCACACACCATCAGGCTTCCAAGCAGCTCTCAAGGAAACTCAGTTTCACACACTATGCTTAGTGCCCTTTGAGTGCATTATCTAGGAATGAACCTGGTAGAGCATCCACACAAACGAATGCTCCACATGCGGGTTTCACATGCCACCAACTCCACATTCACAGGCAACTTCAGTGCCACAGCCATTTTCAGATAGCCCTCAATGCAAAGGCTCTAGACGCAAATATTGGTGTGAGAGCTAATTCAATCAAGGAAACACTGCATGTTGGTGAAGGGCATATTGAAGAAGGATCAGCCGAGTGGTTCTTGTGGGAGAACAACTCCATTTGGCTCACTAACTTCACACACCATCAGGCTTCCAAGCAGCTCTCAAGGAAACTCAGTTTTCACACTCTATGCTTAGTGCCCTTTGAGTGCCTAGGACTGAAATGAAGCTTGGTCAGCATCCCACACAAACGAATGCTCCACATGCGGGTTTCACATGCCACCAACTCCACATTCACAGGCAACTTCAGTGCCACAGCCATTTTCAGATAGCCCTCAATGCAAAGGCTCTAGACGCAAATATTGGTGTGAGAGCTAATTCAATCAAGGAAACACTGCATGTTGGTGAAGGGCATATTGAAGAAGGATCAGCCGAGTGGTTCTTGTGGGAGAACAACTCCATTTGGCTCACTAACTTCACACACCATCAGGCTTCCAAGCAGCTCTCAAGGAAACTCAGTTTTCACACTCTATGCTTAGTGCCCTTTGAGTGCATTATCTAGGAATGAACCTGGTAGAGCATCCCACACAAACGAATGCTCCACATGCGGGTTTCACATGCCACCAACTCCACATTCACAGGCAACTTCAGCGCCACAGCCGTTTTCAGATAGCCCTCAATGCAAAGGCTCTAGACGCAAATATTGGTGTGAGAGCTAATTCAATCAAGAAACACTGCATGTTGGTGAAGGGGCATATTGAAGAAGGATCAGCCGAGTGGTTCTTGTGGAGAACAACTCCATTTGGCTCACTAACTTCACACACCATCAGGCTTCCAGCAGCTCTCAAGGAAACTCAGTTTTCACACTCTATGCTTAGTGCCCTTTGAGTGCATTATCTAGGAATGAACCTGGTAGAGCATCCCACACAAACGAATGCTCCACCTGCGGGTTTCACATGCCACCAACTCCACATTCACAGGCAACTTCAGTGCCACAGCCGTTTTCAGATAGCCCTCAATGCAAAGGCTCTAGACGCAAATATTGGTGTGAGAGCTAATTCAATCAAGGAAACACTGCATGTTGGTGAAGGGCATATTGAAGAAGAAGCAGCCGAGTGGTTCTTGTGGGAGAACAACTCCATTTGGCTCACTAACTTCACACACCATCAGGCTTCCAAGCAGCTCTCAAGGAAACTCAGTTTTCACACTCTATGCTTAGTGCCCTTTGAGTGCCGAGGATTGAAATGAAGCTTGGTGAGGATCTCACAAAAACGAATGGCTCCACATGCGGGTTTCACATGCCACCAACTCACATTCACAGGCAACTTCAGCGCCACAGCCGTTTTCAGATAGCCCTCAATGCAAAGGCTCTAGACGCAAATATTGGTGTGAAAGCTAATTCAATCAAGAAACACTGCATGTTAGTGAAGGGCATATTGAAGAAGGATCAGCCGAGTGGTTCTTGTGGGAGAACAACTCCATTTGGCTCACTAACTTCACACACCATCAGGCTTCCAAGCAGCTCTCAAGGAAACTCAGTTTCACACTCTATGCTTAGTGCCCTTTGAGTGCCTAGGACTGAATGAAGCTTGGTCAGCATCCCACACAAACGAATGCTCCACATGCGGGTTTCACATGCCACCAACTCCACATTCACAGGCAACTTCAGCGCCACAGCCGTTTTCAGATAGCCCTCAATGCAAAGGCTCAAGACGCAAATATTGGTGTGAGAGCTAATTCAATCAGGAAACACTGCATGTTGGTGAAGGGCATATTGAAGAAGGATCAGCGAGTGGTTCTTGTGGAAGAACAACTCCATTGGCTCACTAACTTCACACACCATCAGGCTTCCAAGCAGCTCTCAACGAAACTCAGTTTTCACACTCTATGCTTAGTGCCCTTGAGTGCATTATCTAGGAATGAACCTGGTAGAGCATCCCACACAAACGAATGCTCCACATGCGGGTTTCACATGCCACCAACTCCACATTCACAGGCAACTTCAGTGCCACAGCCATTTTCAGATAGCCCTCAATGCAAAGGCTCTAGACGCAAATATTGGTGTGAGAGCTAATTCAATCAAGGAAACACTGCATGTTGGTGAAGGGCTTATTGAAGAAGGATCAGCCAAGTGGTTCTTGTGGGAGAACAACTCCATTTGGCTCACTAACTTCACACACCATCAGGCTTCCAAGCAGCTCTCAAGGAACTCAGTTTCACACTCTATGCTTAGTGCCTCTTTGAGTGCCTAGGACTGAAATGAAGCTTGGTCAGCATCCCACACAAACGAATGCTCCACATGCGGGTTTCACATGCCACCACTCCACATTCACAGGCAACTTCAGCGCCACAGCCGTTTCAGATAGCTCTCAATGCAAAGGCTCTAGACGCAAATATTGGTGTGAGAGCTAATTCAATCAAGGAAACACTGCATGTTGGTGAAGGGCATATTGAAGAAGGATCAGCCGAGTGGTTCTTGTGGGAGAACAACTCCATTGGCTCACTAACTTCACACACCATCAGGCTTCCAAGGCAGCTCTCAAGGAAACTCAGTTTTCACACTCTATGCTTAGTGCCCTTTGAGTGCATTATGTAGGAATGAACCTGGTAGAGCATCCCACACAAACGAATGCTCCACATGCGGGTTTCACATGCCACCAACTCCACATTCACAGGCAACTTCAGCGCCACAGCCGTTTTCAGATAGCCCTCAATGCAAAGGCTCTAGATTGAGAGCTAATTCAATCAAGGAAACACTGCATGTTGGTGAAGGGCATATTGAAGAAGGATCAGCCGAGTGGTTCTTGTGGGAGAACAACTCCATTTGGCTCACTAACTTCACACACCATCAGGCTTCCAAGCAGCTCTCAAGGAAACTCAGTTTTCACACTCTATGCTTAGTGCCCTTTGAGTGCATTATCTAGGAATGAACCTGGTAGAGCATCCCACACAAACGAATGCTCCACATGCGGGTTTCACATGCCACCAACTCCACATTCACAGCAACTTCAGCGCCCACAGCCGTTTTCAGATAGCACTCAATGCAAAGGCTCTAGACGCAAATATTGGTGTGAAAGCTAATTCAATCAAGGAAACACTGCATGTTGGTGAAGGGCATATTGAAGAAGGATCAGCCGAGTGGTTCTTGTGGGAGAACAACTCCATTTGGCTCACTAACTTCACACACCATCAGGCTTCCAAGCAGCTCTCAAGGAAACTCAGTTTTCACACTCTATGCTTAGTGCCCCTTTGTGTGCCTAGGACTGAAATGAAGCTTGGTGAAGATCCCACACAAACGAATGCTCCACATGCGGGTTTCACATGCCACCCAACTCCACATTCACAGGCAACTTCAGCGCCACAGCCGTTTTCAGATAGCCTCAATGCAAAGGCTCAAGACGCAAATATTGGTGTGAGAGCTAATTCAATCAAGGAAACACTGCATGTTGGTGAAGGGCATATTGAAGAAGGATCAGCCGAGTGGTTCTTGTGGGAGAACAACTCCATTTGGCTCACTAACTTCACACACCATCAGGCTTCCAAGCAGCTCTCAAGGAAACTCAGTTTTCACACTCTATGCTTAGTGCCCTTTGAGTGCCGAGGACTGAAATGAAGCTTGGTCAGCATCCCACACAAACGAATGCTCCACATGCGGGTTTCACATGCCACCAACTCCACATTCACAGGCAACTTCAGTGCCACAGCCGTTTTCAGATAGCCCTCAATGCAAAGGCTCTAGACGCAAATATTGGTGTGAGAGCTAATTCAATCAAGGAAACACTGCATGTTGGTGAAGGGCATATTGAAGAAGGATCAGCCAAGTGGTTCTTGTGGGAGAACAACTCCATTTGGCTCACTAACTTCACACACCATCAGGCTTCCAAGCAGCTCTCAAGGAAACTCAGTTTTCACACTCTATGCTTAGTGCCCTTTGAGTGCATTATCTAGGAATGAACCTGGTAGAGCATCCCCACACAAACGAATGCTCCACATGCGGGTTTCACATGCCACCAACTCCACATTCACAGGCAACTTCAGTGCCACAGCCATTTTCAGATAGCCCTCAATGCAAAGGCTCTAGACGCAAATATTGTTGTGAGAGCTAATTCAATCAAGGAAACACTGCATGTTGGTGAAGGGCATATTGAAGAAGGATCAGCCGAGTGGTTCTTGTGGAGAACAACTCCATTTGGCTCACTAACTTCACACACCATCAGGCTTCCAAGCAGCTCTCAAGGAAACTCAGTTTTCACACTCTATGCTTAGTGCCCTTTGAGTGCCTAGGACTGAAATGAAGCTTGGTCAGCATCCCACACAAACGAATGCTCCACATGCTGGTTTCTCATGCCACCAACTCCCACATTCACAGGCAACTTCAGCGCCACAGCCGTTTTCACATAGCCCTCAATGCAAAGGCTCTAGACGCAAATATTGGTGTGAGAGCTAATTCAATCAAGGAAACACTGCATGTTGGTGAAGGGCATATTGAAGAAGAATAAGCCGAGTGGTTCTTGTGGGACAACAACTCCATTTGGCTCACTAACTTCACACACCATCAGGCTTCCAAGCAGCTCTCAAGGAAACTCAGTTTTCACACTCTATGCTTAGTGCCCTTTGAGTGCATTATCTAGGAATGAACCTGGTAGAGCATCCCACACAAACGAATGCTCCACCTGCGGGTTTCACATGCCACCAACTCCACATTCACAGGCAACTTCAGTGCCACAGCCGTTTTCAGATAGCCCTCAATGCAAAGGCTCTAGACGCAAATATTGGTGTGAGAGCTAATTCAATCAAGGAAACACTGCATGTTGGTGAAGGGCATATTGAAGAAGAAGCAGCCGAGTGGTTCTTGTGGGAGAACAACTCCATTTGGCTCACTAACTTCACACACCATCAGGCTTCCAAGCAGCTCTCAAGGAAACTCAGTTTTCACACTCTATGCTTAGTGCCCTTTGAGTGCCGAGGATTGAAATGAAGCTTGGTGAGGATCTCACAAAAACGAATGCTCCACATGCGGGGTTTCACATGCCACCAACTCCACATTCACAGGCAACTTCAGCGCCACAGCCGTTTTCAGATAGCCCTCAATGCAAAGGCTCTAGACGCAAATATTGGTGTGAAAGCTAATTCAATCAAGGAAACACTGCATGTTAGTGAAGGGGCATATTGAAGAAGGATCAGCCGAGTGGTTCTTGTGGGAGAACAACTCCATTTGGCTCACTAACTTCACACACCATCAGGCTTCCAAGCAGCTCTCAAGGAAACTCAGTTTTCACACTCTATGCTTAGTGCCCTTTGTATGCCTAGGACTGAAATGAAGCTTGGTCAGCATCCCACACAAACGAATGCTCCACATGCGGGTTTCACATGCCACCAACTCCACATTCACAGGCAACTTCAGCGCCACAGCCCGTTTTCAGATAGCCCTCAATGCAAAGGCTCAAGACGCAAATATTGGTGTGAGAGCTAATTCAATCAAGGAAACACTGCATGTTGGTGAAGGGCATATTGAAGAAGGATCAGCCGAGTGGTTCTTGTGGAAGAACAACTCCATTTGGCTCACTAACTTCACACACCATCAGGCTTCCAAGCAGCTCTCAACGAAACTCAGTTTTCACACTCTATGCTTAGTGCCCTTTGAGTGCATTATCTAGGAATGAACCTGGTAGAGCATCCCACACAAACGAATGCTCCACATGCGGGTTTCACATGCCAGCAACTCCACATTCACAGGCAACTTCAGCGCCACAGCCGTTTTCAGATAGCCCTCAATGCAAAGGCTCTAGACGCAAATATTGGTGTGAGAGCTAATTCAATCAAGGAAACACTGCATGTTGGTGAAGGGCATATTGAAGAAGGATCAGCCGAGTGGTTCTTGTGGGAGAACAACTCCATTTGGCTCACTAACTTCACACACCATCAGGCTTCCAAGCAGCTCTCAACGAAACTCAGTTTTCACACTCTATGCTTAGTGCCCTTTGAGTGCATTATCTAGGAATGAACCTTGTAGAGCATCCCACAAAAACGAATGCTCCACATGCGGGTTTCACATGCCACCAACTCCACATTCACAGGCAACTTCAGCGCCACAGCCGTTTTCAGATAGCCCTCAATGCAAAGGCTCTAGACGCAAATATTGGTGTGAAAGCTAATTCAATCAAGGAAACACTGCATGTTGGTGAAGGGCATATTGAAGAAGGATCAGCCGAGTGGTTCTTGTGGAAGAACAACTCCATTTGGCTCACTAACTTCACACACCATCAGGCTTCCAAGCAGCTCTCAAGGAAACTCAGTTTTCACACTCTATGCTTAGTGCCCTTTGTATGCCTAGGACTGAAATGAAGCTTGGTCAGCATCCCACACAAACGAATGCTCCACATGCGGGTTTCACATGCCACCAACTCCACATTCACAGGCAACTTCAGCGCCACAGCCGTTTTCAGATAGCCCTCAATGCAAAGGCTCAAGACGCAAATATTGGTGTGAGAGTTAATTCAATCAAGGAAACACTGCATGTTGGTGAAGGGCATATTGAAGAAGGATCAGCCGAGTGGTTCTTGTGGAAGAACAACTCCATTTGGCTCACTAACTTCACACACCATCAGGCTTCCAAGCAGCTCTCAAGGAAACTCAGTTTTCACACTCTATGCTTAGTGCCCTTTGAGTGCCGAGGACTGAAATGAAGCTTGGTCAGCATCCCACACAAACGAATGCTCCACATGCGGGTTTCACATGCCACCAACTCCACATTCACAGGCAACTTCAGCGCCACAGCCGTTTTCAGATAGCCCTCAATGCAAAGGCTCTAGACGCAAATATTGGTGTGTGAATGCTAATTCAATCAAGGAAACACTGCATGTTGGTGAAGGGCATATTGAAGAAGGATCAGCCAAGTGGTTCTTGTGGGAGAACAACTCCATTTGGCTCACTAACTTCACACACCATCAGGCTTCCAAGCAGCTCTCAAGGAAACTCAGTTTTCACACTCTATGCTTAGTGCCCTTTGAGTGCATTATCTAGGAATGAACCTGGTAGAGCATCCCACACAAACGAATGCTCCACATGCGGGTTTCACATGCCACCAACTCCACATTCACAGGCAACTTCAGTGCCACAGCCATTTTCAGATAGCCCTCAATGCAAAGGCTCTAGACGCAAATATTGGTGTGAGAGCTAATTCAATCAAGGAAACACTGCATGTTGGTGAAGGGCATATTGAAGAAGGATCAGCCAAGTGGTTCTTGTGGGAGAACAACTCCATTTGGCTCACTAACTTCACACACCATCAGGCTTCCAAGCAGCTCTCAAGGAAACTCAGTTTTCACACTCCATGCTTAGTGCCCTTTGAGTGCCTAGGACTGAAATGAAGCTTGGTCAGCATCCCACACAAACGAATGCTCCACATGCGGGTTTCACATGCCACCAACTCCACATTCACAGGCAACTTCAGCGCCACAGCCGTTTTCAGATAGCTCTCAATGCAAAGGCTCTAGACGCAAATATTGGTGTGAGAGCTAATTCAATCAAGGAAACACTGCATGTTGGTGAAGGGCATATTGAAGAAGGATCAGCCGAGTGGTTCTTGTGGGAGAACAACTCCATTTGGCTCACTAACTTCACACACCATCAGGCTTCCAAGCAGCTCTCAAGGAAACTCAGTTTTCACACTCTATGCTTAGTGCCCTTTGAGTGCATTATCTAGGAATGAACCTTGTAGAGCATCCCACACAAACGAATGCTCCACATGCGGGTTTCACATGCCACCAACTCCACATTCACAGGCAACTTCAGCGCCACAGCCGTTTTCAGATAGCCCTCAATGCAAAGGCTCTAGACGCAAATATTGGTGTGAGAGCTAATTCAATCAAGGAAACACTGCATGTTGGTGAAGGGCATATTGAAGAAGAAGCAGCCGAGTGGTTCTTGTGGGAGAACAACTCCATTTGGCTCACTAACTTCACACACCATCAGGCTTCCAAGCAGCTCTCAAGGAAACTCAGTTTTCACACTCTATGCTTAGTGCCCTTTGAGTGCCGAGGATTGAAATGAACCTGGTAGAGCATCCCACACAAACGAATGCTCCACATGCGGGTTTCACATGCCACCAACTCAACATTCACAGGCAACTTCAGCGCCACAGCCGTTTTCAGATAGCCCTCAATGCAAAGGCTCTAGACGCAAATATTGGTGTGAAAGCTAATTCAATCAAGGAAACACTGCATGTTGGTGAAGGGCATATTGAAGAAGAATCAGCCGAGTGGTTCTTGTGGGAGAACAACTCCATTTGGCTCACTAACTTCACACACCATCAGGCTTCCAAGCAGCTCTCAAGGAAACTCAGTTTTCACACTCTATGCTTAGTGCCCTTTGTATGCCTAGGACTGAAATGAAGCTTGGTCAGCATCCCACACAAACGAATGCTCCACATGCGGGTTTCACATGCCACCAACTCCACATTCACAGGCAACTTCAGCGCCACAGCCGTTTTCAGATAGCCCTCAATGCAAAGGCTCAAGACGCAAATATTGGTGTGAGAGCTAATTCAATCAAGGAAACACTGCATGTTGGTGAAGGGCATATTGAAGAAGGATCAGCCGAGTGGTTCTTGTGGAAGAACAACTCCATTTGGCTCACTAACTTCACACACCATCAGGCTTCCAAGCAGCTCTCAACGAAACTCAGTTTTCACACTCTATGCTTAGTGCCCTTTGAGTGCATTATCTAGGAATGAACCTGGTAGAGCATCCCACACAAACGAATGCTCACATGCGGGTTTCACATGCCACCAACTCCACATTCACAGGCAACTTCAGCGCAACAGCCGTTTTCAGATAGCCCTCAATGCAAAGGCTCTAGACGCAAATATTGGTGTGAGAGCTAAATCAATCAAGGAAACACTGCATGTTGGTGAAGGGCATATTGAAGAAGGATCAGCCGAGTGGTTCTTGTGGGAGAACAACTCCATTTGGCTCACTAACTTCACACACCATCAGGCTTCCAAGCAGCTCTCAAGGAAACTCAGTTTTCACACTCTATGCTTAGTGCCCTTTGAGTGCATTATCTAGGAATGAACCTGGTAGAGCATCCCACACAAACGAATGCTCCACATGCGGGTTTCACATGCCACCAACTCCACATTCACAGGCAACTTCAGCGCCACAGCCGTTTTCAGATAGCCCTCAATGCAAAGGCTCTAGACGCAAATATTGGTGTGAGAGCTAATTCAATCAAGGAAACACTGCATGTTGGTGAAGGGCATATTGAAGAAGGATCAGCCGAGTGGTTCTTGTGGGAGAACAACTCCATTTGGCTCACTAACTTCACACACCATCAGGCTTCCAAGCAGCTCTCAAGGAAACTCAGTTTTCACACTCTATGCTTAGTGCCCTTTGTGTGCCTAGGACTGAAATGAAGCTTGGTGAAGATCCCTCACAAACGAATGCTCCACATGCGGGTTTCACATGCCACCAACTCCACATTCACAGGCAACTTCAGCGCCACAGCCGTTTTCAGATAGCCCTCAATGCAAAGGCTCAAGACGCAAATATTGGTGTGAGAGCTAATTCAATCAAGGAAACACTGCATGTTGGTGAAGGTCATATTGAAGAAGGATCAGCCGAGTGGTTCTTGTGGGAGAACTACTCCATTTGGCTCACTAACTTCACACACCATCAGGCTTCCAAGCAGCTCTCAAGGAAACTCAGTTTTCACACTCTAGGCTTAGTGCCCTTTGAGTGCATTATCTAGGAATGAACCTGGTAGAGCATCCCCACACAAACGAATGCTCCACATGCGGGTTTCACATGCCACCAACTCCACATTCACAGGCAACTTCAGCGCCACAGCGTTTTCAGATAGCCCTCAATGCAAAGGCTCTAGACGCAAATATTGGTGTGAGAGCTAATTCAATCAAGGAAACACTGCATGTTGGTGAAGGGCATATTGAAGAAGAAGCAGCCGAGTGGTTCTTGTGGGAGAACAACTCCATTTGGCTCACTAACTTCACACACACCATCAGGCTTCCAAGCAGCTCTCAAGGAAACTCAGTTTTCACACTCTATGCTTAGTGCCCTTTGTATGCCTAGGACTGAAATGAAGCTTGGTCAGCATCCCACACAAACGAATGCTCCACATGCGGGTTTCACATGCCACCAACTCCACATTCACAGGCAACTTCAGCGCCACAGCCGTTTTCAGATAGCACTCAACGCAAAGGTTCTAGACGCAAATATTGGTATGAGAGATAATTCAATCAAGGAAACACTGCATGTTGGTGAAGGGCATATTGAAGAAGGATCAGCCGAGTGGTTCTTGTGGGAGAACAACTCCATTTGGCTCACTAACTTCACACACCATCAGGCTTCCAAGCAGCTCTCAAGGAAACTCAGTTTTCACACTCTATGCTTAGTGCCCTTTGAGTGCATTATCTAGGAATGAACCTGGTAGAGCATCCCACACAAACGAATGCTCCACATGCGGGTTTCACATGCCACCAACTCCACATTCACAGGCAACTTCAGCGCCACAGCCGTTTTCAGATAGCCTTCAATGCAAAGGCTCAAGACGCAATATTGGTGTGAGAGCTAATTCAATCAAGGAAACACTGCATGTTGGTGAAGGGCATATTGAAGAAGGATCAGCAGAGTGGTTCTTGTGGGAGAACAACGCCATTTGGCTCACTAACTTCACACACCATCAGGCTTCCAAGCAGCTCTCAATTAAACTTAGTTTTCACACTCTATGCTTAGTGCCCTTTTTGTGCCTAGGACTGAAATGAAGATTGCTAAATATCCCACACAAACGAATGCTCCACATGCGGGTTTCACATGCCACCAACTCCACATTCACAGGCAACTTCAGCGCCACAGCCGTTTTCAGATAGCCCTCAATGCAAAGGCTCTAGACGCAAATATTGGTGTGAGAGCTAATTCAATCAAGGGAACACTGCATGTTGGTGAAGGGCATATTGAAGAAGGATCAGCCGAGTGGTTCTTGTGGGAGAACAACTCCATTTGGCTCACTAACTTCACACACCATCAGGCTTCCAAGCAGCTCTCAAGGAAACTCAGTTTTCACACTCTATGCTTAGTGCCCCTTTGAGTGCATTATGTAGGAATGAACCTGGTAGAGCATCCCACACAAACGAATGCTCCACATGCGGGTTTCACATGCCACCAACTCCACATTCACAGGCAACTTCAGCGCCACAGCCGTTTTCAGATAGCCCTCAATGCAAAGGCTCTAGACGCAAATATTGGTGTGAGAGCTAATTCAATCAAGGAAACACTGCATGTTGGTGAAGGGCATATTGAAGAAGGATCAGCCGAGTGGTTCTTGTGGGAGAACAACTCCATTTGGCTCACTAACTTCACACACCATCAGGCTTCCAAGCAGCTCTCAACGAAACTCAGTTTTCACACTCTATGCTTAGTGCCCTTTGAGTGCATTATCTAGGAATGAACCTGGTAGAGCATCCCCACACAAACGAATGCTCCACATGCGGGTTTCACATGCCACCAACTCCACATTCACAGGCAACTTCAGCGCCACAGCCGTTTTCAGATAGCCCTCAATGCAAAGGCTCTAGACGCAAATATTGGTGTGAGAGCTAATTCAATCAAGGAAACACTGCATGTTGGTGAAGGGCATATTGAAGAAGGATCAGCCGAGTGGTTCTTCTTGTGGGAGAACAACTCCATTTGGCTCACTAACTTCACACACCATCAGGCTTCCAAGCAGCTCTCAAGGAAACTCAGTTTTCACACTCTATGCTTAGTGCCCTTTGTGTGCCTAGGACTGAAATGAAGCTTGGTGAAGATCCCTCACAAACGAATGCTCCACATGCGGGTTTCACATGCCACCAACTCCACATTCACAGGCAACTTCAGCGCCACAGCCGTTTTCAGATAGCCCTCAATGCAAAGGCTCAAGACGCAAATATTGGTGTGAGAGCTAATTCAATCAAGGAAACACTGCATGTTGGTGAAGGGCATATTGAAGAAGGATCAGCCGAGTGGTTCTTGTGGGAGAACTACTCCATTTGGCTCACTAACTTCACACACCATCAGGCTTCCAAGCAGCTCTCAAGGAAACTCAGTTTTCACACTCTAGGCTTAGTGCCCTTTGAGTGCATTATCTAGGAATGAACCTGGTAGAGCATCCCACACAAACGAATGCTCCACATGCGGGTTTCACATGCCACCAACTCCACATTCACAGGCAACTTCAGCGCCACAGCCGTTTTCAGATAGCCCTCAATGCAAAGGCTCTAGACGCAAATATTGGTGTGAGAGCTAATTCAATCAAGGAAACACTGCATGTTGGTGAAGGGCATATTGAAGAAGGATCAGCCGAGTGGTTCTTGTGGGAGAACAACTCCATTTGGCTCACTAACTTCACACACCATCAGGCTTCCAAGCAGCTCTCAAGGAAACTCAGTTTTCACACTCTATGCTTAGTGCCCTTTGTATGCCTAGGACTGAAATGAAGCTTGGTCAGCATCCCACACAAACGAATGCTCCACATGCAGGTTTCACATGCCACCAACTCCACATTCACAGGCAACTTCAGCGCCACAGCCGTTTTCAGATAGCACTCAACGCAAAGGTTCTAGACGCAAATATTGGTATGAGAGATAATTCAATCAAGGAAACACTGCATGTTGGTGAAGGGCATATTGAAGAAGGATCAGCCGAGTGGTTCTTGTGGGAGAACAACTCCATTTGGCTCACTAACTTCACACACCATCAGGCTTCCAAGCAGCTCTCAAGGAAACTCAGTTTTCACACTCTATGCTTAGTGCCCTTTGAGTGCATTATCTAGGAATGAACCTGGTAGAGCATCCCACACAAACGAATGCTCCACATGCGGGTTTCACATGCCACCAACTCCACATTCACAGGCAACTTCAGCGCCACAGCCGTTTTCAGATAGCCTTCAATGCAAAGGCTCAAGACGCAATATTGGTGTGAGAGCTAATTCAATCAAGGAAACACTGCATGTTGGTGAAGGGCATATTGAAGAAGGATCAGCAGAGTGGTTCTTGTGGGAGAACAACGCCATTTGGCTCACTAACTTCACACACCATCAGGCTTCCAAGCAGCTCTCAATTAAACTTAGTTTTCACACTCTATGCTTAGTGCCCTTTTTGTGCCTAGGACTGAAATGAAGATTGCTAAATATCCCACACAAACGAATGCTCCACATGCGGGTTTCACATGCCACCAACTCCACATTCACAGGCAACTTCAGCGCCACAGCCGTTTTCAGATAGCCCTCAATGCAAAGGCTCTAGACGCAAATATTGGTGTGAGAGCTAATTCAATCAAGGGAACACTGCATGTTGGTGAAGGGCATATTGAAGAAGGATCAGCCGAGTGGTTCTTGTGGGAGAATAACTCCATTTGGCTCACTAACTTCACACACCATCAGGCTTCCAAGCAGCTCTCAAGGAAACTCAGTTTTCACACTCTATGCTTAGTGCCCTTTGAGTGCATTATGTAGGAATGAACCTGGTAGAGCATCCCACACAAACGAATGCTCCACATGCGGGTTTCACATGCCACCAACTCCACATTCACAGGCAACTTCAGCGCCACAGCCGTTTTCAGATAGCCCTCAATGCAAAGGCTCTAGACGCAAATATTGGTGTGAGAGCTAATTCAATCAAGGAAACACTGCATGTTGGTGAAGGGCATATTGAAGAAGGATCAGCCGAGTGGTTCTTGTGGGAGAACAACTCCATTTGGCTCACTAACTTCACACACCATCAGGCTTCCAAGCAGCTCTCAACGAAACTCAGTTTTCACACTCTATGCTTAGTGCCCTTTGAGTGCATTATCTAGGAATGAACCTGGTAGAGCATCCCACACAAACGAATGCTCCACATGCGGGTTTCACATGCCACCAACTCCACATTCACAGGCAACTTCAGCGCCACAGCCGTTTTCAGATAGCCCTCAATGCAAAGGCTCTAGACGCAAATATTGGTGTGAGAGCTAATTCAATCAAGGAAACACTGCATGTTGGTGAAGGGCATATTGAAGAAGGATCAGCCGAGTGGTTCTTGTGGGAGAACAACTCCATTTGGCTCACTAACTTCACACACCATCAGGCTTCCAAGAAGCTCTCAAGGAAACTCAGTTTTCACACTCTATGCTTAGTGCCCTTTGTATGCCTAGGACTGAAATGAAGCTTGGTCAGCATCCCACACAAACGAATGCTCCACATGCAGGTTTCACATGCCACCAACTCCACATTCACAGGCAACTTCAGCGCCACAGCCGTTTTCAGATAGCCCACAATGCAAAGGTTCTAGACGCAAATATTGGTGTGAGAGCTAATTCAATCAAGGAAACACTGCATGTTGGTGAAGGGCATATTGAAGAAGGATCAGCCGAGTGGTTCTTGTGGGAGAACAACTCCATTTGGCTCACTAACTTCACACACCATCAGGCTTCCAAGCAGCTCTCCAGGAAACTCAGTTTTCACACTCTATGCTTAGTGCCCTTTGAGTTCCTAGGACTGAAATGAAGCTTGGTGAAGATCCCTCACAAACGAATGCTCCACATGCGGGTTTCACATGCCACCAACTCCACATTCACAGGCAACTTCAGCGCCACAGCCGTTTTCAGATAGCCCTCAATGCAAAGGCTCTAGACGCAAATATTGGTGTGAGAGCTAATTCAATCAAGGAAACACTGCATGTTGGTGAAGGGCATATTGAAGAAGGATCAGCCGAGTGGTTCTTGTGGGAGAACAACTCCATTTGGCTCACTAACTTCACACACCATCAGGCTTCCAAGCAGCTCTCCAGGAAACTCAGTTTTCACACTCTATGCTTAGTGCCCTTTGTATGCCTAGGACTGAAATGAAGCTTGGTCAGCATCCCACACAAACGAATGCTCCACATGCGGGTTTCACATGCCACCAACTCCACATTCACAGGCAACTTCAGCGCCACAGCCGTTTTCAGATAGCACTCAATGCAAAGGCTCTAGACGCAAATATTGGTGTGAGAGCTAATTCAATCAAGGAAACACTGCATGTTGGTGAAGGGCATATTGAAGAAGGATCAGCCGAGTGGTTCTTGTGGGAGAACAACTCCATTTGGCTCACTAACTTCACACACCATCAGGCTTCCAAGCAGCTCTCAACGAAACTCAGTTTTCACACTCTATGCTTAGTGCCCTTTGAGTGCATTATCTAGGAATGAACCTGGTAGAGCATCCCACACAAACGAATGCTCCACATGCGGGTTTCACATGCCACCAACTACACATTCACAGGCAATTTCAGCGCCACAGCCGTTTTCAGATAGCCCTCAATGCAAAGGCTCTAGACGCAAATATTGGTGTGAGAGCTAATTCAATCAAGGAAACACTGCATGTTGGTGAAGGGCATATTGAAGAAGGATCAGCCGAGTGGTTCTTGTGGGAGAACAACTCCATTTGGCTCACTAACTTCACACACCATCAGGCTTCCAAGCAGCTCTCAAGGAAACTCAGTTTTCACACTCTATGCTTAGTGCCCTTTGTGTGCCTAGGACTGAAATGAAGCTTGGTGAAGATCCCTCACAAACGAATGCTCCACATGCGGGTTTCACATGCCACCAACTCCACATTCACAGGCAACTTCAGCGCCACAGCCGTTTTCAGAAAGCCCTCAATGCAAAGGCTCAAGATGCAAATATTGGTGTGAGAGCTAATTCAATCAAGGAAACACTGCATGTTGGTGAAGGGCATATTGAAGAAGGATCAGCCGAGTGGTTCTTGTGGGAGAACAACTCCATTTGGCTCACTAACTTCACACACCATCAGGCTTCCAAGCAGCTCTCAACGAAACTCAGTTTTCACACTCTATGCTTAGTGCCCTTTGAGTGCATTATCTAGGAATGAACCTGGTAGAGCATCCCACACAAACGAATGCTCCACATGCGGGTTTCACATGCCACCAACTCCACATTCACAGGCAACTTCAGCGCCACAGCCGTTTTCAGATAGCCCTCAATGCAAAGGCTCTAGACGCAAATATTGGTGTGAGAGCTAATTCAATCAAGGAAACACTGCATGTTGGTGAAGGGCATATTGAAGAAGGATCAGCCGAGTGGTTCTTGTGGGAGAACAACTCCATTTGGCTCACTAACTTCACACACCATCAGGCTTCCAAGAAGCTCTCAAGGAAACTCAGTTTTCACACTCTATGCTTAGTGCCCTTTGTATGCCTAGGACTGAAATGAAGCTTGGTCAGCATCCCACACAAACGAATGCTCCACATGCAGGTTTCACATGCCACCAACTCCACATTCACAGGCAACTTCAGCGCCACAGCCGTTTTCAGATAGCCCACAATGCAAAGGTTCTAGACGCAAATATTGGTGTGAGAGCTAATTCAATCAAGGAAACACTGCATGTTGGTGAAGGGCATATTGAAGAAGGATCAGCCGAGTGGTTCTTGTGGGAGAACAACTCCATTTGGCTCACTAACTTCACACACCATCAGGCTTCCAAGCAGTTCTCAACGAAACTCAGTTTTCACACTCTATGCTTAGTGCCCTTTGAGTGCATTATCTAGGAATGAACCTGGTAGAGCATCCCACACAAAAGAATGCTCCACATGCGGGTTTCACATGCCACCAACTCCACATTCACAGGCAACTTCAGCGCCACAGCCGTTTTCAGATAGCCCTCAATGCAAAGGCTCTAGACGCAAATATTGGTGTGAGAGCTAATTCAATCAAGGAAACACTGCATGTTGGTGAAGGGCATATTGAAGAAGGATCAGCCGAGTGGTTCTTGTGGGAGAACAACTCCATTTGGCTCACTAACTTCACACACCATCAGGCTTCCAAGAAGCTCTCAAGGAAACTCAGTTTTCACACTCTATGCTTAGTGCCCTTTGTATGCCTAGGACTGAAATGAAGCTTGGTCAGCATCCCACACAAACGAATGCTCCACATGCAGGTTTCACATGCCACCAACTCCACATTCACAGGCAACTTCAGCGCCACAGCCGTTTTCAGATAGCCCACAATGCAAAGGTTCTAGACGAAAATATTGGTGTGAGAGCTAATTCAATCAAGGAAACACTGCATGTTGGTGAAGGGCATTTTGAAGAAGGATCAGCCGAGTGGTTCTTGTGGGAGAACAACTCCATTTGGCTCACTAACTTCACACACCATCAGGCTTCCAAGCAGCTCTCCAGGAAACTCAGTTTTCACACTCTATGCTTAGTGCCCTTTGAGTTCCTAGGACTGAAATGAAGCTTGGTGAAGATCCCTCACAAACGAATGCTCCACATGCGGGTTTCACATGCCACCAACTCCACATTCACAGGCAACTTCAGCGCCACAGCCGTTTTCAGATAGCCCTCAATGCAAAGGCTCAAGACGCAAATATTGGTGTGAGAGCTAATTCAATCAAGGAAACACTGCATGTTGGTGAAGGGCATATTGAAGAAGGATCAGCCAAGTGGTTCTTGTGGGAGAACAACTCCATTTGGCTCACTAACTTCACACACCATCAGGCTTCCAAGCAGCTCTCAAGGAAACTCAGTTTTCACACTCTATGCTTAGTGCCCTTTGAGTGCATTATGTAGGAATGAACCTGGTAGAGCATCCCACACAAACGAATGCTCCACATGCGGGTTTCACATGCCACCAACTCCACATTCACAGGCAACTTCAGCGCCACAGCCGTTTTCAGATAGCCCTCAATGCAAAGGCTCTAGACGCAAATATTGGTATGAGAGCTAATTCAATCAAGGAAACACTGCATGTTGGTGAAGGGCATTTTGAAGAATGATCAGCAAAGTGCATCCTGTGGGAGAACAACTCCATTTGGCTCACTAACTTCACACACCATCAGGCTTCCAAGCAGCTCTCAAGGGAACTCAGTTTTCACACTCTATGCTTAGTGCCCTTTGAGTGCATTATCTAGGAATGAACCTGGTAGAGCATCCCACACAAACGAATGCTCCACATGCGGGTTTCACATGCCACCAACTCCACATTCACAGGCAACTTCAGTGCCACAGCCGTTTTCAGATAGCCCTCAATGCAAAGGCTCAAGACGCAAATATTGGTGTGAGAGCTAATTCAATCAAGGAAACACTGCATGTTGGTGAAGGGCATATTGAAGAAGGATCAGCCGAGTGGTTCTTGTGGGAGAACTACTCCATTTGGCTCACTAACTTCACACACCATCAGGCTTCCAAGCAGCTCTCAAGGAAACTCAGTTTTCACACTCTATGCTTAGTGCCCTTTGAGTGCATTATCTAGGAATGAACCTGGTAGAGCATCCCACACAAACGAATGCTCCACATGCGGGTTTCACATGCCACCAACTCCACATTCACAGGCAACTTCAGCGCCACAGCCGTTTTCAGATAGCCCTCAATGCAAAGGCTCTAGACGCAAATATTGGTGTGAGAGCTAATTCAATCAAGGAAACACTGCATGTTGGTGAAGGGCATATTGAAGAAGGATCAGCCGAGTGGTTCTTGTGGGAGAACAACTCCATTTGGCTCACTAACTTCACACACCATCAGGCTTCCAAGCAGCTCTCAAGGAAACTCAGTTTTCACACTCTATGCTTAGTGCCCTTTGTATGCCTAGGACTGAAATGAAGCTTGGTCAGCATCCCACACAAACGAATGCTCCACATGCGGGTTTCACATGCCACCAACTCCACATTCACAGGCAACTTCAGTGCCACAGCCGTTTTCAGATAGCCCTCAATGCAAAGGCTCAAGACGCAAATATTGGTGTGAGAGCTAATTCAATCAAGGAAACACTGCATGTTGGTGAAGGGCATATTGAAGAAGGATCAGCCGAGTGGTTCTTGTGGGAGAACAACTCCATTTGGCTCACTAACTTCACACACCATCAGGCTTCCAAGCAGCTCTCAACGAAACTCAGTTTTCACACTCTATGCTTAGTGCCCTTTGAGTGCATTATCTAGGAATGAACCTGGTAGAGCATCCCACACAAACGAATGCTCCACATGCGGGTTTCACATGCCACCAACTACACATTCACAGGCAATTTCAGCGCCACAGCCGTTTTCAGATAGCCCTCAATGCAAAGGCTCTAGACGCAAATATTGGTGTGAGAGCTAATTCAATCAAGGAAACACTGCATGTTGGTGAAGGGCATATTGAAGAAGGATCAGCCGAGTGGTTCTTGTGGGAGAACAACTCCATTTGGCTCACTAACTTCACACACCATCAGGCTTCCAAGCAGCTCTCAAGGAAACTCAGTTTTCACACTCTATGCTTAGTGCCCTTTGTGTGCCTAGGACTGAAATGAAGCTTGGTGAAGATCCCTCACAAACGAATGCTCCACATGCGGGTTTCACATGCCACCAACTCCACATTCACAGGCAACTTCAGCGCCACAGCCGTTTTCAGAAAGCCCTCAATGCAAAGGCTCAAGATGCAAATATTGGTGTGAGAGCTAATTCAATCAAGGAAACACTGCATGTTGGTGAAGGGCATATTGAAGAAGGATCAGCCGAGTGGTTCTTGTGGGAGAACAACTCCATTTGGCTCACTAACTTCACACACCATCAGGCTTCCAAGCAGCTCTCAACGAAACTCAGTTTTCACACTCTATGCTTAGTGCCCTTTGAGTGCATTATCTAGGAATGAACCTGGTAGAGCATCCCACACAAACGAATGCTCCACATGCGGGTTTCACATGCCACCAACTCCACATTCACAGGCAACTTCAGCGCCACAGCCGTTTTCAGATAGCCCTCAATGCAAAGGCTCTAGACGCAAATATTGGTGTGAGAGCTAATTCAATCAAGGAAACACTGCATGTTGGTGAAGGGCATATTGAAGAAGGATCAGCCGAGTGGTTCTTGTGGGAGAACAACTCCATTTGGCTCACTAACTTCACACACCATCAGGCTTCCAAGAAGCTCTCAAGGAAACTCAGTTTTCACACTCTATGCTTAGTGCCCTTTGTATGCCTAGGACTGAAATGAAGCTTGGTCAGCATCCCACACAAACGAATGCTCCACATGCAGGTTTCACATGCCACCAACTCCACATTCACAGGCAACTTCAGCGCCACAGCCGTTTTCAGATAGCCCACAATGCAAAGGTTCTAGACGCAAATATTGGTGTGAGAGCTAATTCAATCAAGGAAACACTGCATGTTGGTGAAGGGCATATTGAAGAAGGATCAGCCGAGTGGTTCTTGTGGGAGAACAACTCCATTTGGCTCACTAACTTCACACACCATCAGGCTTCCAAGCAGTTCTCAACGAAACTCAGTTTTCACACTCTATGCTTAGTGCCCTTTGAGTGCATTATCTAGGAATGAACCTGGTAGAGCATCCCACACAAAAGAATGCTCCACATGCGGGTTTCACATGCCACCAACTCCACATTCACAGGCAACTTCAGCGCCACAGCCGTTTTCAGATAGCCCTCAATGCAAAGGCTCTAGACGCAAATATTGGTGTGAGAGCTAATTCAATCAAGGAAACACTGCATGTTGGTGAAGGGCATATTGAAGAAGGATCAGCCGAGTGGTTCTTGTGGGAGAACAACTCCATTTGGCTCACTAACTTCACACACCATCAGGCTTCCAAGAAGCTCTCAAGGAAACTCAGTTTTCACACTCTATGCTTAGTGCCCTTTGTATGCCTAGGACTGAAATGAAGCTTGGTCAGCATCCCACACAAACGAATGCTCCACATGCAGGTTTCACATGCCACCAACTCCACATTCACAGGCAACTTCAGCGCCACAGCCGTTTTCAGATAGCCCACAATGCAAAGGTTCTAGACGAAAATATTGGTGTGAGAGCTAATTCAATCAAGGAAACACTGCATGTTGGTGAAGGGCATTTTGAAGAAGGATCAGCCGAGTGGTTCTTGTGGGAGAACAACTCCATTTGGCTCACTAACTTCACACACCATCAGGCTTCCAAGCAGCTCTCCAGGAAACTCAGTTTTCACACTCTATGCTTAGTGCCCTTTGAGTTCCTAGGACTGAAATGAAGCTTGGTGAAGATCCCTCACAAACGAATGCTCCACATGCGGGTTTCACATGCCACCAACTCCACATTCACAGGCAACTTCAGCGCCACAGCCGTTTTCAGATAGCCCTCAATGCAAAGGCTCAAGACGCAAATATTGGTGTGAGAGCTAATTCAATCAAGGAAACACTGCATGTTGGTGAAGGGCATATTGAAGAAGGATCAGCCAAGTGGTTCTTGTGGGAGAACAACTCCATTTGGCTCACTAACTTCACACACCATCAAGCTTCCAAGCAGCTCTCAAGGAAACTCAGTTTTCACACTCTATGCTTAGTGCCCTTTGAGTGCATTATGTAGGAATGAACCTGGTAGAGCATCCCACACAAACGAATGCTCCACATGCGGGTTTCACATGCCACCAACTCCACATTCACAGGCAACTTCAGCGCCACAGCCGTTTTCAGATAGCCCTCAATGCAAAGGCTCTAGACGCAAATATTGGTATGAGAGCTAATTCAATCAAGGAAACACTGCATGTTGGTGAAGGGCATTTTGAAGAATGATCAGCAAAGTGCATCCTGTGGGAGAACAACTCCATTTGGCTCACTAACTTCACACACCATCAGGCTTCCAAGCAGCTCTCAAGGAAACTCAGTTTTCACACTCTATGCTTAGTGCCCTTTGAGTGCATTATCTAGGAATGAACCTGGTAGAGCATCCCACACAAACGAATGCTCCACATGCGGGTTTCACATGCCACCAACTCCACATTCACAGGCAACTTCAGTGCCACAGCCGTTTTCAGATAGCCCTCAATGCAAAGGCTCAAGACGCAAATATTGGTGTGAGAGCTAATTCAATCAAGGAAACACTGCATGTTGGTGAAGGGCATATTGAAGAAGGATCAGCCGAGTGGTTCTTGTGGGAGAACTACTCCATTTGGCTCACTAACTTCACACACCATCAGGCTTCCAAGCAGCTCTCAAGGAAACTCAGTTTTCACACTCTATGCTTAGTGCCCTTTGAGTGCATTATCTAGGAATGAACCTGGTAGAGCATCCCACACAAACGAATGCTCCACATGCGGGTTTCACATGCCACCAACTCCACATTCACAGGCAACTTCAGCGCCACAGCCGTTTTCAGATAGCCCTCAATGCAAAGGCTCTAGACGCAAATATTGGTGTGAGAGCTAATTCAATCAAGGAAACACTGCATGTTGGTGAAGGGCATATTGAAGAAGGATCAGCCGAGTGGTTCTTGTGGGAGAACAACTCCATTTGGCTCACTAACTTCACACACCATCAGGCTTCCAAGCAGCTCTCAAGGAAACTCAGTTTTCACACTCTATGCTTAGTGCCCTTTGTATGCCTAGGACTGAAATGAAGCTTGGTCAGCATCCCACACAAACGAATGCTCCACATGCGGGTTTCACATGCCACCAACTCCACATTCACAGGCAACTTCAGCGCCACAGCCGTTTTCAGATAGCACTCAACGCAAAGGTTCTAGACGCAAATATTGGTATGAGAGATAATTCAATCAAGGAAACACTGCATGTTGGTGAAGGGCATATTGAAGAAGGATCAGCCGAGTGGTTCTTGTGGGAGAACAACTCCATTTGGCTCACTAACTTCACACACCATCAGGCTTCCAAGCAGCTCTCAAGGAAACTCAGTTTTCACACTCTATGCTTAGTGCCCTTTGAGTGCATTATCTAGGAATGAACCTGGTAGAGCATCCCACACAAACGAATGCTCCACATGCGGGTTTCACATGCCACCAACTCCACATTCACAGGCAACTTCAGCGCCACAGCCGTTTTCAGATAGCCTTCAATGCAAAGGCTCAAGACGCAATATTGGTGTGAGAGCTAATTCAATCAAGGAAACACTGCATGTTGGTGAAGGGCATATTGAAGAAGGATCAGCAGAGTGGTTCTTGTGGGAGAACAACGCCATTTGGCTCACTAACTTCACACACCATCAGGCTTCCAAGCAGCTCTCAATTAAACTTAGTTTTCACACTCTATGCTTAGTGCCCTTTTTGTGCCTAGGACTGAAATGAAGATTGCTAAATATCCCACACAAACGAATGCTCCACATGCGGGTTTCACATGCCACCAACTCCACATTCACAGGCAACTTCAGCGCCACAGCCGTTTTCAGATAGCCCTCAATGCAAAGGCTCTAGACGCAAATATTGGTGTGAGAGCTAATTCAATCAAGGGAACACTGCATGTTGGTGAAGGGCATATTGAAGAAGGATCAGCCGAGTGGTTCTTGTGGGAGAACAACTCCATTTGGCTCACTAACTTCACACACCATCAGGCTTCCAAGCAGCTCTCAAGGAAACTCAGTTTTCACACTCTATGCTTAGTGCCCTTTGAGTGCATTATGTAGGAATGAACCTGGTAGAGCATCCCACACAAACGAATGCTCCACATGCGGGTTTCACATGCCACCAACTCCACATTCACAGGCAACTTCAGCGCCACAGCCGTTTTCAGATAGCCCTCAATGCAAAGGCTCTAGACGCAAATATTGGTGTGAGAGCTAATTCAATCAAGGAAACACTGCATGTTGGTGAAGGGCATATTGAAGAAGGATCAGCCGAGTGGTTCTTGTGGGAGAACAACTCCATTTGGCTCACTAACTTCACACACCATCAGGCTTCCAAGCAGCTCTCAACGAAACTCAGTTTTCACACTCTATGCTTAGTGCCCTTTGAGTGCATTATCTAGGAATGAACCTGGTAGAGCATCCCACACAAACGAATGCTCCACATGCGGGTTTCACATGCCACCAACTCCACATTCACAGGCAACTTCAGCGCCACAGCCGTTTTCAGATAGCCCTCAATGCAAAGGCTCTAGACGCAAATATTGGTGTGAGAGCTAATTCAATCAAGGAAACACTGCATGTTGGTGAAGGGCATATTGAAGAAGGATCAGCCGAGTGGTTCTTGTGGGAGAACAACTCCATTTGGCTCACTAACTTCACACACCATCAGGCTTCCAAGCAGCTCTCAAGGAAACTCAGTTTTCACACTCTATGCTTAGTGCCCTTTGTGTGCCTAGGACTGAAATGAAGCTTGGTGAAGATCCCTCACAAACGAATGCTCCACATGCGGGTTTCACATGCCACCAACTCCACATTCACAGGCAACTTCAGCGCCACAGCCGTTTTCAGATAGCCCTCAATGCAAAGGCTCAAGACGCAAATATTGGTGTGAGAGCTAATTCAATCAAGGAAACACTGCATGTTGGTGAAGGGCATATTGAAGAAGGATCAGCCGAGTGGTTCTTGTGGGAGAACTACTCCATTTGGCTCACTAACTTCACACACCATCAGGCTTCCAAGCAGCTCTCAAGGAAACTCAGTTTTCACACTCTAGGCTTAGTGCCCTTTGAGTGCATTATCTAGGAATGAACCTGGTAGAGCATCCCACACAAACGAATGCTCCACATGCGGGTTTCACATGCCACCAACTCCACATTCACAGGCAACTTCAGCGCCACAGCCGTTTTCAGATAGCCCCTCAATGCAAAGGCTCTAGACGCAAATATTGGTGTGAGAGCTAATTCAATCAAGGAAACACTGCATGTTGGTGAAGGGCATATTGAAGAAGGATCAGCCGAGTGGTTCTTGTGGGAGAACAACTCCATTTGGCTCACTAACTTCACACACCATCAGGCTTCCAAGCAGCTCTCAAGGAAACTCAGTTTTCACACTCTATGCTTAGTGCCCTTTGTATGCCTAGGACTGAAATGAAGCTTGGTCAGCATCCCACACAAACGAATGCTCCACATGCAGGTTTCACATGCCACCAACTCCACATTCACAGGCAACTTCAGCGCCACAGCCGTTTTCAGATAGCACTCAACGCAAAGGTTCTAGACGCAAATATTGGTATGAGAGATAATTCAATCAAGGAAACACTGCATGTTGGTGAAGGGCATATTGAAGAAGGATCAGCCGAGTGGTTCTTGTGGGAGAACAACTCCATTTGGCTCACTAACTTCACACACCATCAGGCTTCCAAGCAGCTCTCAAGGAAACTCAGTTTTCACACTCTATGCTTAGTGCCCTTTGAGTGCATTATCTAGGAATGAACCTGGTAGAGCATCCCACACAAACGAATGCTCCACATGCGGGTTTCACATGCCACCAACTCCACATTCACAGGCAACTTCAGCGCCACAGCCGTTTTCAGATAGCCTTCAATGCAAAGGCTCAAGACGCAATATTGGTGTGAGAGCTAATTCAATCAAGGAAACACTGCATGTTGGTGAAGGGCATATTGAAGAAGGATCAGCAGAGTGGTTCTTGTGGGAGAACAACTCCATTTGGCTCACTAACTTCACACACCATCAGGCTTCCAAGCAGCTCTCAATTAAACTTAGTTTTCACACTCTATGCTTAGTGCCCTTTTTGTGCCTAGGACTGAAATGAAGATTGCTAAATATCCCACACAAACGAATGCTCCACATGCGGGTTTCACATGCCACCAACTCCACATTCACAGGCAACTTCAGCGCCACAGCCGTTTTCAGATAGCCCTCAATGCAAAGGCTCTAGACGCAAATATTGGTGTGAGAGCTAATTCAATCAAGGGAACACTGCATGTTGGTGAAGGGCATATTGAAGAAGGATCAGCCGAGTGGTTCTTGTGGGAGAACAACTCCATTTGGCTCACTAACTTCACACACCATCAGGCTTCCAAGCAGCTCTCAAGGAAACTCAGTTTTCACACTCTATGCTTAGTGCCCTTTGAGTGCATTATGTAGGAATGAACCTGGTAGAGCATCCCACACAAACGAATGCTCCACATGCGGGTTTCACATGCCACCAACTCCACATTCACAGGCAACTTCAGCGCCACAGCCGTTTTCAGATAGCCCTCAATGCAAAGGCTCTAGACGCAAATATTGGTGTGAGAGCTAATTCAATCAAGGAAACACTGCATGTTGGTGAAGGGCATATTGAAGAAGGATCAGCCGAGTGGTTCTTGTGGGAGAACAACTCCATTTGGCTCACTAACTTCACACACCATCAGGCTTCCAAGCAGCTCTCAACGAAACTCAGTTTTCACACTCTATGCTTAGTGCCCTTTGAGTGCATTATCTAGGAATGAACCTGGTAGAGCATCCCACACAAACGAATGCTCCACATGCGGGTTTCACATGCCACCAACTCCACATTCACAGGCAACTTCAGCGCCACAGCCGTTTTCAGATAGCCCTCAATGCAAAGGCTCTAGACGCAAATATTGGTGTGAGAGCTAATTCAATCAAGGAAACACTGCATGTTGGTGAAGGGCATATTGAAGAAGGATCAGCCGAGTGGTTCTTGTGGGAGAACAACTCCATTTGGCTCACTAACTTCACACACCATCAGGCTTCCAAGAAGCTCTCAAGGAAACTCAGTTTTCACACTCTATGCTTAGTGCCCTTTGTATGCCTAGGACTGAAATGAAGCTTGGTCAGCATCCCACACAAACGAATGCTCCACATGCAGGTTTCACATGCCACCAACTCCACATTCACAGGCAACTTCAGCGCCACAGCCGTTTTCAGATAGCCCTCAATGCAAAGGTTCTAGACGCAAATATTGGTGTGAGAGCTAATTCAATCAAGGAAACACTGCATGTTGGTGAAGGGCATATTGAAGAAGGATCAGCCGAGTGGTTCTTGTGGGAGAACAACTCCATTTGGCTCACTAACTTCACACACCATCAGGCTTCCAAGCAGCTCTCCAGGAAACTCAGTTTTCACACTCTATGCTTAGTGCCCTTTGAGTTCCTAGGACTGAAATGAAGCTTGGTGAAGATCCCTCACAAACGAATGCTTCACATGCGGGTTTCACATGCCACCAACTCCACATTCACAGGCAACTTCAGCGCCACAGCCGTTTTCAGATAGCCCTCAATGCAAAGGCTCAAGACGCAAATATTGGTGTGAGAGCTAATTCAATCAAGGAAACACTGCATGTTGGTGAAGGGCATATTGAAGAAGGATCAGCCGAGTGGTTCTTGTGGGAGAACAACTCCATTTGGCTCACTAACTTCACACACCATCAGGCTTCCAAGCAGCTCTCAACGAAACTCAGTTTTCACACTCTATGCTTAGTGCCCTTTGTATGCCTAGGACTGAAATGAAGCTTGGTCAGCATCCCACACAAACAAATGCTCCACATGCGGGTTTCACATGCCACCAACTCCACATTCACAGGCAACTTCAGCGCCACAGCCGTTTTCAGATAGCTCTCAATGCAAAGGCTCTAGACGCAAATATTGGTGTGAGAGCTAATTCAATCAAGGAAACACTGCATGTTGGTGAAGGGCATATTGAAGAAGGATCAGCCGAGTGGTTCTTGTGGGAGAACAACTCCATTTGGCTCACTAACTTCACACACCATCAGGCTTCCAAGCAGCTCTCAACGAAACTCAGTTTTCACACTCTATGCTTAGTGCCCTTTGAGTGCATTATGTAGGAATGAACCTGGTAGAGCATCCCACACAAACGAATGCTCCACATGCGGGTTTCACATGCCACCAACTCCACATTCACAGGCAACTTCAGCGCCACAGCCGTTTTCAGATAGCCCTCAATGCAAAGGCTCTAGACGCAAATATTGGTGTGAGAGCTAATTCAATCAAGGAAACACTGCATGTTGGTGAAGGGCATATTGAAGAAGGATCAGCCGAGTGGTTCTTGTGGGAGAACAACTCCATTTGGCTCACTAACTTCACACACCATCAGGCTTCCAAGAAGCTCTCAAGGAAACTCAGTTTTCACACTCTATGCTTAGTGCCCTTTGTATGCCTAGGACTGAAATGAAGCTTGGTCAGCATCCCACACAAACGAATGCTCCACATGCAGGTTTCACATGCCACCAACTCCACATTCACAGGCAACTTCAGCGCCACAGCCGTTTTCAGATAGCCCACAATGCAAAGGTTCTAGACGCAAATATTGGTGTGAGAGCTAATTCAATCAAGGAAACACTGCATGTTGGTGAAGGGCATATTGAAGAAGGATCAGCCGAGTGGTTCTTGTGGGAGAACAACTCCATTTGGCTCACTAACTTCACACACCATCAGGCTTCCAAGCAGTTCTCAACGAAACTCAGTTTTCACACTCTATGCTTAGTGCCCTTTGAGTGCATTATCTAGGAATGAACCTGGTAGAGCATCCCACACAAAAGAATGCTCCACATGCGGGTTTCACATGCCACCAACTCCACATTCACAGGCAACTTCAGCGCCACAGCCGTTTTCAGATAGCCCTCAATGCAAAGGCTCTAGACGCAAATATTGGTGTGAGAGCTAATTCAATCAAGGAAACACTGCATGTTGGTGAAGGGCATATTGAAGAAGGATCAGCCGAGTGGTTCTTGTGGGAGAACAACTCCATTTGGCTCACTAACTTCACACACCATCAGGCTTCCAAGAAGCTCTCAAGGAAACTCAGTTTTCACACTCTATGCTTAGTGCCCTTTGTATGCCTAGGACTGAAATGAAGCTTGGTCAGCATCCCACACAAACGAATGCTCCACATGCAGGTTTCACATGCCACCAACTCCACATTCACAGGCAACTTCAGCGCCACAGCCGTTTTCAGATAGCCCACAATGCAAAGGTTCTAGACGAAAATATTGGTGTGAGAGCTAATTCAATCAAGGAAACACTGCATGTTGGTGAAGGGCATTTTGAAGAAGGATCAGCCGAGTGGTTCTTGTGGGAGAACAACTCTATTTGGCTCACTAACTTCACACACCATCAGGCTTCCAAGCAGCTCTCCAGGAAACTCAGTTTTCACACTCTATGCTTAGTGCCCTTTGAGTTCCTAGGACTGAAATGAAGCTTGGTGAAGATCCCTCACAAACGAATGCTCCACATGCGGGTTTCACATGCCACCAACTCCACATTCACAGGCAACTTCAGCGCCACAGACGTTTTCAGATAGCCCTCAATGCAAAGGCTCTAGACGCAAATATTGGTGTGAGAGCTAATTCAATCAAGGAAACACTGCATGTTGGTGAAGGGCATATTGAAGAAGGATCAGCCAAGTGGTTCTTGTGGGAGAACAACTCCATTTGGCTCACTAACTTCACACACCATCAGGCTTCCAAGCAGCTCTCAAGGAAACTCAGTTTTCACACTCTATGCTTAGTGCCCTTTGAGTGCATTATGTAGGAATGAACCTGGTAGAGCATCCCACACAAACGAATGCTCCACATGCGGGTTTCACATGCCACCAACTCCACATTCACAGGCAACTTCAGCGCCACAGCCGTTTTCAGATAGCCCTCAATGCAAAGGCTCTAGACGGAAATATTGGTATGAGAGCTAATTCAATCAAGGAAACACTGCATGTTGGTGAAGGGCATTTTGAAGAATGATCAGCAAAGTGCATCCTGTGGGAGAACAACTCCATTTGGCTCACTAACTTCACACACCATCAGGCTTCCAAGCAGCTCTCAAGGAAACTCAGTTTTCACACTCTATGCTTAGTGCCCTTTGAGTGCATTATCTAGGAATGAACCTGGTAGAGCATCCCACACAAACGAATGCTCCACATGCGGGTTTCACATGCCACCAACTCCACATTCACAGGCAACTTCAGTGCCACAGCCGTTTTCAGATAGCCCTCAATGCAAAGGCTCTAGACGCAAATATTGGTGTGAGAGCTAATTCAATCAAGGAAACAGTGCATGTTGGTGAAGGGCATATTGAAGAAGGATCAGCAAAGTGGATTCTGTGGGAGAACAATTCCATTTGGCTCACTAACTTCACACACCATCAGGCTTCCAAGCAGCTCTCAAGGAAACTCAGTTTTCACACTCTATGCTTAGTGCCCTTTGAGTGCATTATCTAGGAATGAACCTGGTAGAGCATCCCACACAAACGAATGCTCCACATGCGGGTTTCACATGCCACCAACTCCACATTCACAGGCAACTTCAGCGCCACAGCCGTTTTCAGATAGCCCTCAATGCAAAGGCTCTAGACGCAAATATTGGTGTGAGAGCTAATTCAATCAAGGAAACACTGCATGTTGGTGAAGGGCATATTGAAGAAGGATCAGCCGAGTGGTTCTTGTGGGAGAACAACTCCATTTGGCTCACTAACTTCACACACCATCAGGCTTCCAAGCAGATCTCAAGGAAACTCAGTTTTCACACTCTATGCTTAGTGCCCTTTGAGTGCATTATGTAGGAATGAACCTGGTAGAGCATCCCACACAAACGAATGCTCCACATGCGGGTTTCACATGCCACCAACTCCACATTCACAGGCAACTTCAGCGCCACAGCCTTTTTCAGATAGCCCTCAATGCAAAGGCTCTAGACGCAAATATTGGTGTGAGAGCTAATTCAATCAAGGAAACACTGCATGTTGGTGAAGGGCATATTGAAGAAGGATCAGCCGAGTGGTTCTTGTGGGAGAACAACTCCATTTGGCTCACTAACTTCACACACCATCAGGCTTCCAAGCAGCTCTCAAGGAAACTCAGTTTTCACACTCTATGCTTAGTGCCCTTTGAGTGCATTATGTAGGAATGAACCTGGTAGAGCATCCCACACAAACGAATGCTCCACATGCGGGTTTCACATGCCACCAACTCCACATTCACAGGCAACTTCAGCGCCACAGCCGTTTTCAGATGGCCCTCAATGCAAAGGCTCAAGACGCAAATATTGGTGTGAGAGCTAATTCAATCAAGGAAACACTGCATGTTGGTGAAGGGCATATTGAAGAAGGATCAGCCGAGTGGTTCTTGTGGGAGAACAACTCCATTTGGCTCACTAACTTCACACACCATCAGGCTTCCAAGCAGCTCTCAAGGAAACTCAGTTTTCACACTCTATGCTTAGTGCCCTTTGTGTGCCTAGGACTGAAATGAAGCTTGGTGAAGATCCCTCACAAACGAATGCTCCACATGCGGGTTTCACATGCCACCAACTCCACATTCACAGGCAACTTCAGCGCCACAGCCGTTTTCAGAAAGCCCTCAATGCAAAGGCTCAAGACGCAAATATTGGTGTGAGAGCTAATTCAATCAAGGAAACACTGCATGTTGGTGAAGGGCATATTGAAGAAGGATCAGCCGAGTGGTTCTTGTGGGAGAACAACTCCATTTGGCTCACTAACTTCACACACCATCAGGCTTCCAAGCAGCTCTCAACGAAACTCAGTTTTCACACTCTATGCTTAGTGCCCTTTGAGTGCATTATCTAGGAATGAACCTGGTAGAGCATCCCACACAAACGAATGCTCCACATGCGGGTTTCACATGCCACCAACTCCACATTCACAGGCAACTTCAGCGCCACAGCCGTTTTCAGATAGCCCTCAATGCAAAGGCTCTAGACGCAAATATTGGTGTGAGAGCTAATTCAATCAAGGAAACACTGCATGTTGGTGAAGGGCATATTGAAGAAGGATCAGCCGAGTGGTTCTTGTGGGAGAACAACTCCATTTGGCTCACTAACTTCACACACCATCAGGCTTCCAAGCAGCTCTCCAGGAAACTCAGTTTTCACACTCTATGCTTAGTGCCCTTTGTATGCCTAGGACTGAAATGAAGCTTGGTCAGCATCCCACACAAACGAATGCTCCACATGCAGGTTTCACATGCCACCAACTCCACATTCACAGGCAACTTCAGCGCCACAGCCGTTTTCAGATAGCCCACAATGCAAAGGTTCTAGACGCAAATATTGGTGTGAGAGCTAATTCAATCAAGGAAACACTGCATGTTGGTGAAGGGCATATTGAAGAAGGATCAGCCGAGTGGTTCTTGTGGGAGAACAACTCCATTTGGCTCACTAACTTCACACACCATCAGGCTTCCAAGCAGTTCTCAACGAAACTCAGTTTTCACACTCTATGCTTAGTGCCCTTTGAGTGCATTATCTAGGAATGAACCTGGTAGAGCATCCCACACAAACGAATGCTCCACATGCGGGTTTCACATGCCACCAACTCCACATTCACAGGCAACTTCAGCGCCACAGCCGTTTTCAGATAGCCCTCAATGCAAAGGCTCTAGACGCAAATATTGGTGTGAGAGCTAATTCAATCAAGGAAACACTGCATGTTGGTGAAGGGCATATTGAAGAAGGATCAGCCGAGTGGTTCTTGTGGGAGAACAACTCCATTTGGCTCACTAACTTCACACACCATCAGGCTTCCAAGAAGCTCTCAAGGAAACTCAGTTTTCACACTCTATGCTTAGTGCCCTTTGTATGCCTAGGACTGAAATGAAGCTTGGTCAGCATCCCACACAAACGAATGCTCCACATGCAGGTTTCACATGCCACCAACTCCACATTCACAGGCAACTTCAGCGCCACAGCCGTTTTCAGATAGCCCACAATGCAAAGGTTCTAGACGCAAATATTGGTGTGAGAGCTAATTCAATCAAGGAAACACTGCATGTTGGTGAAGGGCATATTGAAGAAGGATCAGCCGAGTGGTTCTTGTGGGAGAACAACTCCATTTGGCTCACTAACTTCACACACCATCAGGCTTCCAAGCAGCTCTCCAGGAAACTCAGTTTTCACACTCTATGCTTAGTGCCCTTTGAGTTCCTAGGACTGAAATGAAGCTTGGTGAAGATCCCTCACAAACGAATGCTCCACATGCGGGTTTCACATGCCACCAACTCCACATTCACAGGCAACTTCAGCGCCACAGCCGTTTTCAGATAGCCCTCAATGCAAAGGCTCAAGACGCAAATATTGGTGTGAGAGCTAATTCAATCAAGGAAACACTGCATGTTGGTGAAGGGCATATTGAAGAAGGATCAGCCGAGTGGTTCTTGTGGGAGAACAACTCCATTTGGCTCACTAACTTCACACACCATCAGGCTTCCAAGCAGCTCTCAAGGAAACTCAGTTTTCACACTCTATGCTTAGTGCCCTTTGAGTGCATTATGTAGGAATGAACCTGGTAGAGCATCCCACACAAACGAATGCTCCACATGCGGGTTTCACATGCCACCAACTCCACATTCACAGGCAACTTCAGCGCCACAGCCTTTTTCAGATAGCCCTCAATGCAAAGGCTCAAGACGCAAATATTGGTGTGAGAGCTAATTCAATCAAGGAAACACTGCATGTTGGTGAAGGGCATATTGAAGAAGGATCAGCCGAGTGGTTCTTGTGGGAGAACAACTCCATTTGGCTCACTAACTTCACACACCATCAGGCTTCCAAGCAGCTCTCAAGGAAACTCAGTTTTCACACTCTATGCTTAGTGCCCTTTGAGTGCATTATCTAGGAATGAACCTGGTAGAGCATCCCACACAAACGAATGCTCCACATGCGGGTTTCACATGCCACCAACTCCACATTCACAGGCAACTTCAGCGCCACAGCCTTTTTCAGATAGCCCTCAATGCAAAGGCTCTAGACGCAAATATTGGTGTGAGAGCTAATTCAATCAAGGAAACACTGCATGTTGGTGAAGGGCATATTGAAGAAGGATCAGCAAAGTGGATTCTGTGGGAGAACAACTCCATTTGGCTCACTAACTTCACACACCATCAGGCTTCCAAGCAGCTCTCAAGGAAACTCAGTTTTCACACTCTATGCTTAGTGCCCTTTGTATGCCTAGGACTGAAATGAAGCTTGGTCAGCATCCCACACAAACGAATGCTTCACATGCGGGTTTCACATGCCACCAACTCCACATTCACAGGCAACTTCAGCGCCACAGCCTTTTTCAGATAGCCCTCAATGCAAAGGCTCTAGACGCAAATATTGGTGTGAGAGCTAATTCAATCAAGGAAACACTGCATGTTGGTGAAGGGCATATTGAAGAAGGATCAGCCGAGTGGTTCTTGTGGGAGAACAACTCCATTTGGCTCACTAACTTCACACACCATCAGGCTTCCAAGCAGCTCTCAAGGAAACTCAGTTTTCACACTCTATGCTTAGTGCCCTTTGAGTGCATTATGTAGGAATGAACCTGGTAGAGCATCCCACACAAACGAATGCTCCACATGCGGGTTTCACATGCCACCAACTCCACATTCACAGGCAACTTCAGCGCCACAGCCTTTTTCAGATAGCCCTCAATGCAAAGGCTCTAGACGCAAATATTGGTGTGAGAGCTAATTCAATCAAGGAAACACTGCATGTTGGTGAAGGGCATATTGAAGAAGGATCAGCAAAGTGGATTCTGTGGGAGAACAACTCCATTTGGCTCACTAACTTCACACACCATCAGGCTTCCAAGCAGCTCTCAAGGAAACTCAGTTTTCACACTCTATGCTTAGTGCCCTTTGTATGCCTAGGACTGAAATGAAGCTTGGTCAGCATCCCACACAAACGAATGCTCCACATGCGGGTTTCACATGCCACCAACTCCACATTCACAGGCAACTTCAGCGCCACAGCCGTTTTCAGATAGCCCTCAATGCAAAGGCTCTAGACGCAAATATTGGTGTGAGAGCTAATTCAATCAAGGAAACACTGCATGTTGGTGAAGGGCATATTGAAGAAGGATCAGCCGAGTGGTTCTTGTGGGAGAACAACTCCATTTGGCTCACTAACTTCACACACCATCAGGCTTCCAAGCAGCTCTCAAGGAAACTCAGTTTTCACACTCTATGCTTAGTGCCCTTTTAGTGCATTATCTAGGAATGAACCTGGTAGAGCATAACACAAATACGAATGCTCCACATGCGGGTTTCACATGCCACCAACTCCACATTCACAGGCAACTTCAGCGCCACAGCCGTTTTCAGATAGCCCTCAATGCAAAGGCTCTAGACGCAAATATTGGTATGAGAGCTAATTCAATCAAGGAAACAATGCATGTTGGTGAAGGGCATTTTGAAGAATGATCAGCAAAGTGCATCCTGTGGGAGAACAACTCCATTTGGCTCACTAACTTCACACACCATCAGGCTTCCAAGCAGCTCTCAAGGAAACTCAGTTTTCACACTCTATGCTTAGTGCCCTTTGTGTGCCTAGGACTGAAATGAAGCTTGGTGAAGATCCCTCACAAACGAATGCTCCACATGCGGGTTTCACATGCCACCAACTCCACATTCACAGGCAACTTCAGCGCCACAGCCGTTTTCAGATAGCCCTCAATGCAAAGGCTCTAGACGCAAATATTGGTGTGAGAGCTAATTCAATCAAGGAAACACTGCATGTTGGTGAAGGGCATATTGAAGAAGGATCAGCCGAGTGGTTCTTGTGGGAGAACAACTCCATTTGGCTTACTAACTTCACACACCATCAGGCTTCCAAGCAGCTCTCAAGGAAACTCAGTTTTCACACTCTATGCTTAGTGCCCTTTGAGTGCATTATCTAGGAATGAACCTGGTAGAGCATCCCACACAAACGAATGCTCCACATGCGGGTTTCACATGCCACCAACTCCACATTCACAGGCAACTTCAGCGCCACAGCCGTTTTCAGATAGCCCTCAGTGCAAAGGCTCAAGACGCAAATATTGGTGTGAGAGCTAATTCAATCAAGGAAACACTGCATGTTGGTGAAGGGCATATTGAAGAAGGATCAGCCGAGTGGTTCTTGTGGGAGAACAACTCCATTTGGCTCACTAACTTCACACACCATCAGGCTTCCAAGCAGCTCTCAAGGAAACTCAGTTTTCACACTCTATGCTTAGTGCCCTTTGAGTGCATTATCTAGGAATGAACCTGGTAGAGCATCCCACACAAACGAATGCTCCACATGCGGGTTTCACATGCCACCAACTCCACATTCACAGGCAACTTCAGCGCCACAGCCGTTTTCAGATAGCCCTCAATGCAAAGGCTCTAGACGCAAATATTGGTGTGAGAGCTAATTCAATCAAGGAAACAATGCATGTTGGTGAAGGGCATATTGAAGAAGGATCAGCCGAGTGGTTCTTGTGGGAGAACAACTCCATTTGGCTCACTAACTTCACACACCATCAGGCTTCCAAGCAGCTCTCAAGGAAACTCAGTTTTCACACTCTATGCTTAGTGCCCTTTGTATGCCTAGGACTGAAATGAAGCTTGGTGAGCATCCCACACAAACGAATGCTCCACATGCGGGTTTCACATGCCACCAACTCCACATTCACAGGCAACTTCAGCGCCACAGCTGTTTTCAGATAGCCCACAATGCAAAGGTTCTAGAAGCAAATATTGGTGTGAGAGCTAATTCAATCAAGGAAACACTGCATGTTGGTGAAGGGCATTTTGAAGAATGATCAGCAAAGTGCATCCTGTGGGAGAACAACTCCATTTGGCTCACTAACTTCACACACCATCAGGCTTCCAAGCAGCTCTCAAGGAAACTCAGTTTTCACACTCTATGCTTAGTGCCCTTTGAGTGCATTATCTAGGAATGAACCTGGTAGAGCATCCCACACAAACGAATGCTCCACATGCGGGTTTCACATGCCACCAACTCCACATTCACAGGCAACTTCAGCGCCACAGCCGTTTTCAGATAGCCCTCAATGCAAAGGCTCTATATGCAAATATTGGTGTTAGAGCTAATTCAATCAAGGAAACACTGCATGTTGGTGAAGGGCATATTGAAGAAGGATCAGCCGAGTGGTTCTTGTGGGAGAACAACTCCATTTGGCTCACTAACTTCACACACCATCAGGCTTCCAAGCAGCTCTCAAGGAAACTCAGTTTTCACACTCTATGCTTAGTGCCCTTTGTGTGCCTAGGACTGAAATGAAGCTTGGTGAAGATCCCTCACAAACGAATGCTCCACATGCGGGTTTCACATGCCACCAACTCCACATTCACAGGCAACTTCAGCGCCACAGCCGTTTTCAGATAGCCCTCAATGCAAAGGCTCTAGACGCAAATTTTGGTGTGAGAGCTAATTCAATCAAGGAAACACTGCATGTTGGTGAAGGGCATATTGAAGAAGGATCAGCCGAGTGGTTCTTGTGGGAGAACAACTCCATTTGGCTCACTAATTTCACACACCATCAGGCTTCCAAGCAGCTCTCAAGGAAACTCAGTTTTCACACTCTATGCTTAGTGCCCTTTGAGTGCATTATCTAGGAATGAACCTGGTAGAGCATCCCACACAAACGAATGCTCCACATGCGGGTTTCACATGCCACCAACTCCACATTCACAGGCAACTTCAGCGCCACAGCCGTTTTCACATAGCCCTCAATGCAAAGGCTCTAGACGCAAATATTGGTGTGAGAGCTAATTCAATCAAGGAAACACTGCATGTTGGTGAAGGGCATATTGAAGAAGGATCAGCCGAGTGGTTCTTGTGGGAGAACAACTCCATTTGGCTCACTAACTTCACACACCATCAGGCTTCCAAGCAGCTCTCAAGGAAACTCAGTTTTCACACTCTATGCTTAGTGCCCTTTGAGTGCATTATCTAGGAATGAACCTGGTAGAGCATCCCACACAAACGAATGCTCCACATGCGGGTTTCACATGCCACCAACTCCACATTCACAGGCAACTTCAGCGCCACAGCCTTTTTCAGATAGCCCTCAATGCAAAGGCTCAAGACGCAAATATTGGTGTGAGAGCTAATTCAATCAAGGAAACAATGCATGTTGGTGAAGGGCATATTGAAGAAGGATCAGCCGAGTGGTTCTTGTGGGAGAACAACTCCATTTGGCTCACTAACTTCACACACCATCAGGCTTCCAAGCAGCTCTCAAGGAAACTCAGTTTTCACACTCTATGCTTAGTGCCCTTTGAGTGCATTATCTAGGAATGAACCTGGTAGAGCATCCCACACAAACGAATGCTCCACATGCGGGTTTCACATGCCACCAACTCCACATTCACAGGCAACTTCAGCGCCACAGCCTTTTTCAGATAGCCCTCAATGCAAAGGCTCTAGACGCAAATATTGGTGTGAGAGCTAATTCAATCAAGGAAACACTGCATGTTGGTGAAGGGCATATTGAAGAAGGATCAGCAAAGTGGATTCTGTGGGAGAACAACTCCATTTGGCTCACTAACTTCACACACCATCAGGCTTCCAAGCAGCTCTCAAGGAAACTCAGTTTTCACACTCTATGCTTAGTGCCCTTTGTATGCCTAGGACTGAAATGAAGCTTGGTCAGCATCCCACACAAACGAATGCTTCACATGCGGGTTTCACATGCCACCAACTCCACATTCACAGGCAACTTCAGCGCCACAGCCTTTTTCAGATAGCCCTCAATGCAAAGGCTCTAGACGCAAATATTGGTATGAGAGCTAATTCAATCAAGGGAACACTGCATGTTGGTGAAGGGCATATTGAAGAAGGATCAGCCGAGTGGTTCTTGTGGGAGAACAACTACATTTGGCTCACTAACTTCACACACCATCAGGCTTCCAAGCAGCTCTCAAGGAAACTCAGTTTTCACACTCTATGCTTAGTGCCCTTTGGGTGCATTATGTAGGAATGAACCTGGTAGAGCATCCCACACAAACGAATGCTCCACATGCGGGTTTCACATGCCACCAACTCCACATTCACAGGCAACTTCAGCGCCACAGCCTTTTTCAGATAGCCCTCAATGCAAAGGCTCTAGACGCAAATATTGGTGTGAGAGCTAATTCAATCAAGGAAACACTGCATGTTGGTGAAGGGCATATTGAAGAAGGATCAGCAAAGTGGATTCTGTGGGAGAACAACTCCATTTGGCTCACTAACTTCACACACCATCAGGCTTCCAAGCAGCTCTCAAGGAAACTCAGTTTTCACACTCTATGCTTAGTGCCCTTTGTATGCCTAGGACTGAAATGAAGCTTGGTCAGCATCCCACAAAAACGAATGCTCCACATGCGGGTTTCACATGCCACCAACTCCACATTCACAGGCAACTTCAGCGCCACAGCCGTTTTCAGATAGCCCTCAATGCAAAGGCTCTAGACGCAAATATTGGTGTGAGAGCTAATTCAATCAAGGAAACACTGCATGTTGGTGAAGGGCATATTGAAGAAGGATCAGCCGAGTGGTTCTTGTGGGAGAACAACTCCATTTGGCTCACTAACTTCACACACCATCAGGCTTCCAAGCAGCTCTCCAGGAAACTCAGTTTTCACACTCTATGCTTAGTGCCCTTTGAGTTCCTAGGACTGAAATGAAGCTTGGTGAAGATCCCTCACAAACGAATGCTCCACATGCGGGTTTCACATGCCACCAACTCCACATTCACAGGCAACTTCAGCGCCACAGCCGTTTTCAGATAGCCCTCAATGCAAAGGCTCAAGACGCAAATATTGGTGTGAGAGCTAATTCAATCAAGGAAACACTGCATGTTGGTGAAGGGCATATTGAAGAAGGATCAGCCGAGTGGTTCTTGTGGGAGAACAACTCCATTTGGCTCACTAACTTCACACACCATCAGGCTTCCAAGCAGCTCTCAAGGAAACTCAGTTTTCACACTCTATGCTTAGTGCCCTTTGAGTGCATTATGTAGGAATGAACCTGGTAGAGCATCCCACACAAACGAATGCTCCACATGCGGGTTTCACATGCCACCAACTCCACATTCACAGGCAACTTCAGCGCCACAGCCTTTTTCAGATAGCCCTCAATGCAAAGGCTCAAGACGCAAATATTGGTGTGAGAGCTAATTCAATCAAGGAAACACTGCATGTTGGTGAAGGGCATATTGAAGAAGGATCAGCCGAGTGGTTCTTGTGGGAGAACAACTCCATTTGGCTCACTAACTTCACACACCATCAGGCTTCCAAGCAGCTCTCAAGGAAACTCAGTTTTCACACTCTATGCTTAGTGCCCTTTGAGTGCATTATCTAGGAATGAACCTGGTAGAGCATCCCACACAAACGAATGCTCCACATGCGGGTTTCACATGCCACCAACTCCACATTCACAGGCAACTTCAGCGCCACAGCCTTTTTCAGATAGCCCTCAATGCAAAGGCTCTAGACGCAAATATTGGTGTGAGAGCTAATTCAATCAAGGAAACACTGCATGTTGGTGAAGGGCATATTGAAGAAGGATCAGCAAAGTGGATTCTGTGGGAGAACAACTCCATTTGGCTCACTAACTTCACACACCATCAGGCTTCCAAGCAGCTCTCAAGGAAACTCAGTTTTCACACTCTATGCTTAGTGCCCTTTGTATGCCTAGGACTGAAATGAAGCTTGGTCAGCATCCCACACAAACGAATGCTCCACATGCGGGTTTCACATGCCACCAACTCCACATTCACAGGCAACTTCAGCGCCACAGCCTTTTTCAGATAGCCCTCAATGCAAAGGCTCTAGACGCAAATATTGGTATGAGAGCTAATTCAATCAAGGAAACACTGCATGTTGGTGAAGGGCATATTGAAGAAGGATCAGCCGAGTGGTTCTTGTGGGAGAACAACTCCATTTGGCTCACTAACTTCACACACCATCAGGCTTCCAAGCAGCTCTCAAGGAAACTCAGTTTTCACACTCTATGCTTAGTGCCCTTTGAGTGCATTATGTAGGAATGAACCTGGTAGAGCATCCCACACAAACGAATGCTCCACATGCGGGTTTCACATGCCACCAACTCCACATTCACAGGCAACTTCAGCGCCACAGCCTTTTTCAGATAGCCCTCAATGCAAAGGCTCTAGACGCAAATATTGGTGTGAGAGCTAATTCAATCAAGGAAACACTGCATGTTGGTGAAGGGCATATTGAAGAAGGATCAGCAAAGTGGATTCTGTGGGAGAACAACTCCATTTGGCTCACTAACTTCACACACCATCAGGCTTCCAAGCAGCTCTCAAGGAAACTCAGTTTTCACACTCTATGCTTAGTGCCCTTTGTATGCCTAGGACTGAAATGAAGCTTGGTCAGCATCCCACACAAACGAATGCTCCACATGCGGGTTTCACATGCCACCAACTCCACATTCACAGGCAACTTCAGCGCCACAGCCGTTTTCAGAAAGCCCTCAATGCAAAGGCTCAAGACGCAAATATTGGTGTGAGAGCTAATTCAATCAAGGAAACACTGCATGTTGGTGAAGGGCATATTGAAGAAGGATCAGCCGAGTGGTTCTTGTGGGAGAACAACTCCATTTGGCTCACTAACTTCACACACCATCAGGCTTCCAAGCAGCTCTCAACGAAACTCAGTTTTCACACTCTATGCTTAGTGCCCTTTGAGTGCATTATCTAGGAATGAACCTGGTAGAGCATCCCACACAAACGAATGCTCCACATGCGGGTTTCACATGCCACCAACTCCACATTCACAGGCAACTTCAGCGCCACAGCCGTTTTCAGATAGCCCTCAATGCAAAGGCTCTAGACGCAAATATTGGTGTGAGAGCTAATTCAATCAAGGAAACACTGCATGTTGGTGAAGGGCATATTGAAGAAGGATCAGCCGAGTGGTTCTTGTGGGAGAACAACTCCATTTGGCTCACTAACTTCACACACCATCAGGCTTCCAAGCAGCTCTCAAGGAAACTCAGTTTTCACACTCTATGCTTAGTGCCCTTTGAGTGCATTATCTAGGAATGAACCTGGTAGAGCATAACACAAATACGAATGCTCCACATGCGGGTTTCACATGCCACCAACTCCACATTCACAGGCAACTTCAGCGCCACAGCCGTTTTCAGATAGCCCTCAATGCAAAGGCTCTAGACGCAAATATTGGTATGAGAGCTAATTCAATCAAGGAAACAATGCATGTTGGTGAAGGGCATTTTGAAGAATGATCAGCAAAGTGCATCCTGTGGGAGAACAACTCCATTTGGCTCACTAACTTCACACACCATCAGGCTTCCAAGCAGCTCTCAAGGAAACTCAGTTTTCACACTCTATGCTTAGTGCCCTTTGTGTGCCTAGGACTGAAATGAAGCTTGGTGAAGATCCCTCACAAACGAATGCTCCACATGCGGGTTTCACATGCCACCAACTCCACATTCACAGGCAACTTCAGCGCAACAGCCGTTTTCAGATAGCCCTCAATGCAAAGGCTCTAGACGCAAATTTTGGTGTGAGAGCTAATTCAATCAAGGAAACACTGCATGTTGGTGAAGGGCATATTGAAGAAGGATCAGCCGAGTGGTTCTTGTGGGAGAACTACTCCATTTGGCTCACTAATTTCACACACCATCAGGCTTCCAAGCAACTCTCAAGGAAACTCAGTTTTCACACTCTATGCTTAGTGCCCTTTGAGTGCATTATCTAGGAATGAACCTGGTAGAGCATCCCACACAAACGAATGCTCCACATGCGGGTTTCACATGCCACCAACTCCACATTCACAGGCAACTTCAGCGCCACAGCCGTTTTCACATAGCCCTCAATGCAAAGGCTCTAGACGCAAATATTGGTATGAGAGCTAATTCAATCAAGGAAACACTGCATGTTGGTGAAGGGCATATTGAAGAAGGATCAGCCGAGTGGTTCTTGTGGGAGAACAACTCCATTTGGCTCACTAACTTCACACACCATCAGGCTTCCAAGCAGCTCTCAACGAAACTCAGTTTTCACACTCTATGCTTAGTGCCCTTTGAGTGCATTATCTAGGAATGAACGTGGTAGAGCATAACACAAATACGAATGCTCCACATGCGGGTTTCACATGCCACCAACTCCACATTCACAGGCAACTTCAGCGCCACAGCCGTTTTCAGATAGCCCTCAATGCAAAGGCTCTAGACGCAAATATTGGTGTGAGAGCTAATTCAATCAAGGAAACACTGCATGTTGGTGAAGGGCATATTGAAGAAGAAGCAGCCGAGTGGTTCTTGTGGGAGAACAACTCCATTTGGCTCACTAACTTCACACACCATCAGGCTTCCAAGCAGCTCTCAAGGAAACTCAGTTTTCACACTCTATGCTTAGTGCCCTTTGTGTGCCTAGGACTGAAATGAAGCTTGGTGAAGATCCCTCACAAACGAATGCTCCACATGCGGGTTTCACATGCCACCAACTCCACATTCACAGGCAACTTCAGCGCCACAGCCGTTTTCAGATAGCCCTCAATGCAAAGGCTCTAGACGCAAATATTGGTGTGAGAGCTAATTCAATCAAGGAAACACTGCATGTTGGTGAAGGGCATATTGAAGAAGGATCAGCCGAGTGGTTCTTGTGGGAGAACAACTCCATTTGGCTTACTAACTTCACACACCATCAGGCTTCCAAGCAGCTCTCAAGGAAACTCAGTTTTCACACTCTATGCTTAGTGCCCTTTGAGTGCATTATCTAGGAATGAACCTGGTAGAGCATCCCACACAAACGAATGCTCCACATGCGGGTTTCACATGCCACCAACTCCACATTCACAGGCAACTTCAGCGCCACAGCCGTTTTCAGATAGCCCTCAGTGCAAAGGCTCAAGACGCAAATATTGGTGTGAGAGCTAATTCAATCAAGGAAACACTGCATGTTGGTGAAGGGCATATTGAAGAAGGATCAGCCGAGTGGTTCTTGTGGGAGAACAACTCCATTTGGCTCACTAACTTCACACACCATCAGGCTTCCAAGCAGCTCTCAAGGAAACTCAGTTTTCACACTCTATGCTTAGTGCCCTTTGAGTGCATTATCTAGGAATGAACCTGGTAGAGCATCCCACACAAACGAATGCTCCACATGCGGGTTTCACATGCCACCAACTCCACATTCACAGGCAACTTCAGCGCCACAGCCGTTTTCAGATAGCCCTCAATGCAAAGGCTCTAGACGCAAATATTGGTGTGAGAGCTAATTCAATCAAGGAAACAATGCATGTTGGTGAAGGGCATATTGAAGAAGGATCAGCCGAGTGGTTCTTGTGGGAGAACAACTCCATTTGGCTCACTAACTTCACACACCATCAGGCTTCCAAGCAGCTCTCAAGGAAACTCAGTTTTCACACTCTATGCTTAGTGCCCTTTGTATGCCTAGGACTGAAATGAAGCTTGGTGAGCATCCCACACAAACGAATGCTCCACATGCGGGTTTCACATGCCACCAACTCCACATTCACAGGCAACTTCAGCGCCACAGCTGTTTTCAGATAGCCCACAATGCAAAGGTTCTAGAAGCAAATATTGGTGTGAGAGCTAATTCAATCAAGGAAACACTGCATGTTGGTGAAGGGCATTTTGAAGAATGATCAGCAAAGTGCATCCTGTGGGAGAACAACTCCATTTGGCTCACTAACTTCACACACCATCAGGCTTCCAAGCAGCTCTCAAGGAAACTCAGTTTTCACACTCTATGCTTAGTGCCCTTTGAGTGCATTATCTAGGAATGAACCTGGTAGAGCATCCCACACAAACGAATGCTCCACATGCGGGTTTCACATGCCACCAACTCCACATTCACAGGCAACTTCAGCGCCACAGCCGTTTTCAGATAGCCCTCAATGCAAAGGCTCTATATGCAAATATTGGTGTTAGAGCTAATTCAATCAAGGAAACACTGCATGTTGGTGAAGGGCATATTGAAGAAGGATCAGCCGAGTGGTTCTTGTGGGAGAACAACTCCATTTGGCTCACTAACTTCACACACCATCAGGCTTCCAAGCAGCTCTCAAGGAAACTCAGTTTTCACACTCTATGCTTAGTGCCCTTTGTGTGCCTAGGACTGAAATGAAGCTTGGTGAAGATCCCTCACAAACGAATGCTCCACATGCGGGTTTCACATGCCACCAACTCCACATTCACAGGCAACTTCAGCGCCACAGCCGTTTTCAGATAGCCCTCAATGCAAAGGCTCTAGACGCAAATTTTGGTGTGAGAGCTAATTCAATCAAGGAAACACTGCATGTTGGTGAAGGGCATATTGAAGAAGGATCAGCCGAGTGGTTCTTGTGGGAGAACAACTCCATTTGGCTCACTAATTTCACACACCATCAGGCTTCCAAGCAGCTCTCAAGGAAACTCAGTTTTCACACTCTATGCTTAGTGCCCTTTGAGTGCATTATCTAGGAATGAACCTGGTAGAGCATCCCACACAAACGAATGCTCCACATGCGGGTTTCACATGCCACCAACTCCACATTCACAGGCAACTTCAGCGCCACAGCCGTTTTCACATAGCCCTCAATGCAAAGGCTCTAGACGCAAATATTGGTGTGAGAGCTAATTCAATCAAGGAAACACTGCATGTTGGTGAAGGGCATATTGAAGAAGGATCAGCCGAGTGGTTCTTGTGGGAGAACAACTCCATTTGGCTCACTAACTTCACACACCATCAGGCTTCCAAGCAGCTCTCAAGGAAACTCAGTTTTCACACTCTATGCTTAGTGCCCTTTGAGTGCATTATCTAGGAATGAACCTGGTAGAGCATAACACAAATACGAATGCTCCACATGCGGGTTTCACATGCCACCAACTCCACATTCACAGGCAACTTCAGCGCCACAGCCGTTTTCAGATAGCCCTCAATGCAAAGGCTCTAGACGCAAATATTGGTGTGAGAGCTAATTCAATCAAGGAAACAATGCATGTTGGTGAAGGGCATATTGAAGAAGGATCAGCCGAGTGGTTCTTGTGTGAGAACAACTCCATTTGGCTCACTAACTTCACACACCATCAGGCTTCCAAGCAGCTCTCAAGGAAACTCAGTTTTCACACTCTATGCTTAGTGCCCTTTGAGTGCCTAGGACTGAAATGAAGCTTGGTGAGCATCCCACACAAACGAATGCTCCACATGCGGGTTTCACATGCCACCAACTCCACATTCACAGGCAACTTCAGCGCCACAGCTGTTTTCAGATAGCCCACAATGCAAAGGTTCTAGACGCAAATATTGGTGTGAGAGCTAATTCAATCAAGGAAACACTGCATGTTGGTGAAGGGCATTTTGAAGAATGATCAGCAAAGTGCATCCTGTGGGAGAACAACTCCATTTGGCTCACTAACTTCACACACCATCAGGCTTCCAAGCAGCTCTCAAGGAAACTCAGTTTTCACACTCTATGCTTAGTGCCCTTTGAGTGCATTATGTAGGAATGAACCTGGTAGAGCATCCCACACAAACGAATGCTCCACATGCGGGTTTCACATGCCACCAACTCCACATTCACAGGCAACTTCAGCGCCACAGCCGTTTTCAGATAGCCCTCAATGCAAAGGCTCTAGACGCAAATATTGGTGTGAGAGCTAATTCAATCAAGGAAACACTGCATGTTAGTGAAGGGCATATTGAAGAAGGATCAGCAAAGTGGATTCTGTGGGAGAACAACTCCATTTGGCTCACTAACTTCACACACCATCAGGCTTCCAAGCAGCTCTCAAGGAAACTCAGTTTTCACACTCTATGCTTAGTGCCCTTTGAGTGCATTATCTAGGAATGAACCTGGTAGAGCATCCCACACAAACGAATGCTCCACATACGGGTTTCACATGCCACCAACTCCACATTCACAGGCAACTTCAGCGCCACAGCCGTTTTCAGATAGCCCTCAATGCAAAGGCTCTAGACGCAAATATTGGTGTGAGAGCTAATTCAATCAAGGAAACACTGCATGTTGGTGAAGGGCATATTGAAGAAGGATCAGCCGAGTGGTTCTTGTGGGAGAACAACTCCATTTGGCTCACTAACTTCACACACCATCAGGCTTCCAAGCAGCTCTCAAGGAAACTCAGTTTTCACACTCTATGCTTAGTGCCCTTTGAGTGCATTATCTAGGAATGAACCTGGTAGAGCATCCCACACAAACGAATGCTCCACATGCGGGTTTCACATGCCACCAACTCCACATTCACAGGCAACTTCAGCGCCACAGCCGTTTTCAGATAGCCCTCAATGCAAAGGCTCTATATGCAAATATTGGTGTTAGAGCTAATTCAATCAAGGAAACACTGCATGTTGGTGAAGGGCATATTGAAGAAGGATCAGCCGAGTGGTTCTTGTGGGAGAACAACTCCATTTGGCTCACTAACTTCACACACCATCAGGCTTCCAAGCAGCTCTCAAGGAAACTCAGTTTTCACACTCTATGCTTAGTGCCCTTTGTGTGCCTAGGACTGAAATGAAGCTTGGTGAAGATCCCTCACAAACGAATGCTCCACATGCGGGTTTCACATGCCACCAACTCCACATTCACAGGCAACTTCAGCGCCACAGCCGTTTTCAGATAGCCCTCAATGCAAAGGCTCTAGACGCAAATTTTGGTGTGAGAGCTAATTCAATCAAGGAAACACTGCATGTTGGTGAAGGGCATATTGAAGAAGGATCAGCCGAGTGGTTCTTGTGGGAGAACAACTCCATTTGGCTCACTAATTTCACACACCATCAGGCTTCCAAGCAGCTCTCAAGGAAACTCAGTTTTCACACTCTATGCTTAGTGCCCTTTGAGTGCATTATCTAGGAATGAACCTGGTAGAGCATCCCACACAAACGAATGCTCCACATGCGGGTTTCACATGCCACCAACTCCACATTCACAGGCAACTTCAGCGCCACAGCCGTTTTCACATAGCCCTCAATGCAAAGGCTCTAGACGCAAATATTGGTGTGAGAGCTAATTCAATCAAGGAAACACTGCATGTTGGTGAAGGGCATATTGAAGAAGGATCAGCCGAGTGGTTCTTGTGGGAGAACAACTCCATTTGGCTCACTAACTTCACACACCATCAGGCTTCCAAGCAGCTCTCAAGGAAACTCAGTTTTCACACTCTATGCTTAGTGCCCTTTGAGTGCATTATCTAGGAATGAACCTGGTAGAGCATAACACAAATACGAATGCTCCACATGCGGGTTTCACATGCCACCAACTCCACATTCACAGGCAACTTCAGCGCCACAGCCGTTTTCAGATAGCCCTCAATGCAAAGGCTCTAGACGCAAATATTGGTGTGAGAGCTAATTCAATCAAGGAAACACTGCATGTTGGTGAAGGGCATATTGAAGAAGAAGCTTCCGAGTGGTTCTTGTGGGAGAACAACTCCATTTGGCTCACTAACTTCACACACCATCAGGCTTCCAAGCAGCTCTCAAGGAAACTCAGTTTTCACACTCTATGCTTAGTGCCCTTTGTGTGCCTAGGACTGAAATGAAGCTTGGTGAAGATCCCTCACAAACGAATGCTCCGCATGCGGGTTTCACATGCCACCAACTCCACATTCACAGGCAACTTCAGCGCCACAGCCGTTTTCAGATAGCCCTCAATGCAAAGGCTCTAGACGCAAATATTGGTGTGAGAGCTAATTCAATCAAGGAAACACTGCATGTTGGTGAAGGGCATATTGAAGAAGGATCAGCCGAGTGGTTCTTGTGGGAGAACAACTCCATTTGGCTTACTAACTTCACACACCATCAGGCTTCCAAGCAGCTCTCAAGGAAACTCAGTTTTCACACTCTATGCTTAGTGCCCTTTGAGTGCATTATCTAGGAATGAACCTGGTAGAGCATCCCACACAAACGAATGCTCCACATGCGGGTTTCACATGCCACCAACTCCACATTCACAGGCAACTTCAGCGCCACAGCCGTTTTCAGATAGCCCTCAATGCAAAGGCTCTAGACGCAAATATTGGTGTGAGAGCTAATTCAATCAAGGAAACAATGCATGTTGGTGAAGGGCATATTGAAGAAGGATCAGCCGAGTGGTTCTTGTGTGAGAACAACTCCATTTGGCTCACTAACTTCACACACCATCAGGCTTCCAAGCAGCTCTCAAGGAAACTCAGTTTTCACACTCTATGCTTAGTGCCCTTTGAGTGCCTAGGACTGAAATGAAGCTTGGTGAGCATCCCACACAAACGAATGCTCCACATGCGGGTTTCACATGCCACCAACTCCACATTCACAGGCAACTTCAGCGCCACAGCTGTTTTCAGATAGCCCACAATGCAAAGGTTCTAGACGCAAATATTGGTGTGAGAGCTAATTCAATCAAGGAAACACTGCATGTTGGTGAAGGGCATTTTGAAGAATGATCAGCAAAGTGCATCCTGTGGGAGAACAACTCCATTTGGCTCACTAACTTCACACACCATCAGGCTTCCAAGCAGCTCTCAAGGAAACTCAGTTTTCACACTCTATGCTTAGTGCCCTTTGAGTGCATTATGTAGGAATGAACCTGGTAGAGCATCCCACACAAACGAATGCTCCACATGCGGGTTTCACATGCCACCAACTCCACATTCACAGGCAACTTCAGCGCCACAGCCGTTTTCAGATAGCCCTCAATGCAAAGGCTCTAGACGCAAATATTGGTGTGAGAGCTAATTCAATCAAGGAAACACTGCATGTTGGTGAAGGGCATATTGAAGAAGGATCAGCAAAGTGGATTCTGTGGGAGAACAACTCCATTTGGCTCACTAACTTCACACACCATCAGGCTTCCAAGCAGCTCTCAAGGAAACTCAGTTTTCACACTCTATGCTTAGTGCCCTTTGAGTGCATTATCTAGGAATGAACCTGGTAGAGCATCCCACACAAACGAATGCTCCACATACGGGTTTCACATGCCACCAACTCCACATTCACAGGCAACTTCAGCGCCACAGCCGTTTTCAGATAGCCCTCAATGCAAAGGCTCTAGACGCAAATATTGGTGTGAGAGCTAATTCAATCAAGGAAACACTGCATGTTGGTGAAGGGCATATTGAAGAAGGATCAGCCGAGTGGTTCTTGTGGGAGAACAACTCCATTTGGCTCACTAACTTCACACACCATCAGGCTTCCAAGCAGCTCTCAAGGAAACTCAGTTTTCACACTCTATGCTTAGTGCCCTTTGAGTGCATTATGTAGGAATGAACCTGGTAGAGCATCCCACACAAACGAATGCTCCACATGCGGGTTTCACATGCCACCAACTCCACATTCACAGGCAACTTCAGCGCCACAGCCGTTTTCAGATAGCCCTCAATGCAAAGGCTCTAGACGCAAATATTGGTGTGAGAGCTAATTCAATCAAGGAAACAATGCATGTTGGTGAAGGGCATATTGAAGAAGGATCAGCCGAGTGGTTCTTGTGGGAGAACAACTCCATTTGGCTCACTAACTTCACACACCATCAGGCTTCCAAGCAGCTCTCAAGGAAACTCAGTTTTCACACTCTATGCTTAGTGCCCTTTGTATGCCTAGGACTGAAATGAAGCTTGGTGAGCATCCCACACAAACGAATGCTCCACATGCGGGTTTCACATGCCACCAACTCCACATTCACAGGCAACTTCAGCGCCACAGCTGTTTTCAGATAGCCCACAATGCAAAGGTTCTAGAAGCAAATATTGGTGTGAGAGCTAATTCAATCAAGGAAACACTGCATGTTGGTGAAGGGCATTTTGAAGAATGATCAGCAAAGTGCATCCTGTGGGAGAACAACTCCATTTGGCTCACTAACTTCACACACCATCAGGCTTCCAAGCAGCTCTCAAGGAAACTCAGTTTTCACACTCTATGCTTAGTGCCCTTTGTATGCCTAGGACTGAAATGAAGCTTGGTCAGCATCCCACACAAACGAATGCTCCACATGCGGGTTTCACATGCCACCAACTCCACATTCACAGGCAACTTCAGCGCCACAGCCGTTTTCAGAAAGCCCTCAATGCAAAGGCTCAAGACGCAAATATTGGTGTGAGAGCTAATTCAATCAAGGAAACACTGCATGTTGGTGAAGGGCATATTGAAGAAGGATCAGCCGAGTGGTTCTTGTGGGAGAACAACTCCATTTGGCTCACTAACTTCACACACCATCAGGCTTCCAAGCAGCTCTCAACGAAACTCAGTTTTCACACTCTATGCTTAGTGCCCTTTGAGTGCATTATCTAGGAATGAACCTGGTAGAGCATCCCACACAAACGAATGCTCCACATGCGGGTTTCACATGCCACCAACTCCACATTCACAGGCAACTTCAGCGCCACAGCCGTTTTCAGATAGCCCTCAATGCAAAGGCTCTAGACGCAAATATTGGTGTGAGAGCTAATTCAATCAAGGAAACACTGCATGTTGGTGAAGGGCATATTGAAGAAGGATCAGCCGAGTGGTTCTTGTGGGAGAACAACTCCATTTGGCTCACTAACTTCACACACCATCAGGCTTCCAAGCAGCTCTCAAGGAAACTCAGTTTTCACACTCTATGCTTAGTGCCCTTTGAGTGCATTATCTAGGAATGAACCTGGTAGAGCATAACACAAATACGAATGCTCCACATGCGGGTTTCACATGCCACCAACTCCACATTCACAGGCAACTTCAGCGCCACAGCCGTTTTCAGATAGCCCTCAATGCAAAGGCTCTAGACGCAAATATTGGTATGAGAGCTAATTCAATCAAGGAAACAATGCATGTTGGTGAAGGGCATTTTGAAGAATGATCAGCAAAGTGCATCCTGTGGGAGAACAACTCCATTTGGCTCACTAACTTCACACACCATCAGGCTTCCAAGCAGCTCTCAAGGAAACTCAGTTTTCACACTCTATGCTTAGTGCCCTTTGTGTGCCTAGGACTGAAATGAAGCTTGGTGAAGATCCCTCACAAACGAATGCTCCACATGCGGGTTTCACATGCCACCAACTCCACATTCACAGGCAACTTCAGCGCAACAGCCGTTTTCAGATAGCCCTCAATGCAAAGGCTCTAGACGCAAATTTTGGTGTGAGAGCTAATTCAATCAAGGAAACACTGCATGTTGGTGAAGGGCATATTGAAGAAGGATCAGCCGAGTGGTTCTTGTGGGAGAACTACTCCATTTGGCTCACTAATTTCACACACCATCAGGCTTCCAAGCAACTCTCAAGGAAACTCAGTTTTCACACTCTATGCTTAGTGCCCTTTGAGTGCATTATCTAGGAATGAACCTGGTAGAGCATCCCACACAAACGAATGCTCCACATGCGGGTTTCACATGCCACCAACTCCACATTCACAGGCAACTTCAGCGCCACAGCCGTTTTCACATAGCCCTCAATGCAAAGGCTCTAGACGCAAATATTGGTATGAGAGCTAATTCAATCAAGGAAACACTGCATGTTGGTGAAGGGCATATTGAAGAAGGATCAGCCGAGTGGTTCTTGTGGGAGAACAACTCCATTTGGCTCACTAACTTCACACACCATCAGGCTTCCAAGCAGCTCTCAACGAAACTCAGTTTTCACACTCTATGCTTAGTGCCCTTTGAGTGCATTATGTAGGAATGAACCTGGTAGAGCATAACACAAATACGAATGCTCCACATGCGGGTTTCACATGCCACCAACTCCACATTCACAGGCAACTTCAGCGCCACAGCCGTTTTCAGATAGCCCTCAATGCAAAGGCTCTAGACGCAAATATTGGTGTGAGAGCTAATTCAATCAAGGAAACACTGCATGTTGGTGAAGGGCATATTGAAGAAGAAGCAGCCGAGTGGTTCTTGTGGGAGAACAACTCCATTTGGCTCACTAACTTCACACACCATCAGGCTTCCAAGCAGCTCTCAAGGAAACTCAGTTTTCACACTCTATGCTTAGTGCCCTTTGTGTGCCTAGGACTGAAATGAAGCTTGGTGAAGATCCCTCACAAACGAATGCTCCACATGCGGGTTTCACATGCCACCAACTCCACATTCACAGGCAACTTCAGCGCCACAGCCGTTTTCAGATAGCCCTCAATGCAAAGGCTCTAGACGCAAATATTGGTGTGAGAGCTAATTCAATCAAGGAAACACTGCATGTTGGTGAAGGGCATATTGAAGAAGGATCAGCCGAGTGGTTCTTGTGGGAGAACAACTCCATTTGGCTTACTAACTTCACACACCATCAGGCTTCCAAGCAGCTCTCAAGGAAACTCAGTTTTCACACTCTATGCTTAGTGCCCTTTGAGTGCATTATCTAGGAATGAACCTGGTAGAGCATCCCACACAAACGAATGCTCCACATGCGGGTTTCACATGCCACCAACTCCACATTCACAGGCAACTTCAGCGCCACAGCCGTTTTCAGATAGCCCTCAGTGCAAAGGCTCAAGACGCAAATATTGGTGTGAGAGCTAATTCAATCAAGGAAACACTGCATGTTGGTGAAGGGCATATTGAAGAAGGATCAGCCGAGTGGTTCTTGTGGGAGAACAACTCCATTTGGCTCACTAACTTCACACACCATCAGGCTTCCAAGCAGCTCTCAAGGAAACTCAGTTTTCACACTCTATGCTTAGTGCCCTTTGAGTGCATTATCTAGGAATGAACCTGGTAGAGCATCCCACACAAACGAATGCTCCACATGCGGGTTTCACATGCCACCAACTCCACATTCACAGGCAACTTCAGCGCCACAGCCGTTTTCAGATAGCCCTCAATGCAAAGGCTCTATATGCAAATATTGGTGTTAGAGCTAATTCAATCAAGGAAACACTGCATGTTGGTGAAGGGCATATTGAAGAAGGATCAGCCGAGTGGTTCTTGTGGGAGAACAACTCCATTTGGCTCACTAACTTCACACACCATCAGGCTTCCAAGCAGCTCTCAACGAAACTCAGTTTTCACACTCTATGCTTAGTGCCCTTTGAGTGCATTATGTAGGAATGAACCTGGTAGAGCATAACACAAATACGAATGCTCCACATGCGGGTTTCACATGCCACCAACTCCACATTCACAGGCAACTTCAGCGCCACAGCCGTTTTCAGATAGCCCTCAATGCAAAGGCTCTAGACGCAAATATTGGTGTGAGAGCTAATTCAATCAAGGAAACACTGCATGTTGGTGAAGGGCATATTGAAGAAGAAGCAGCCGAGTGGTTCTTGTGGGAGAACAACTCCATTTGGCTCACTAACTTCACACACCATCAGGCTTCCAAGCAGCTCTCAAGGAAACTCAGTTTTCACACTCTATGCTTAGTGCCCTTTGTGTGCCTAGGACTGAAATGAAGCTTGGTGAAGATCCCTCACAAACGAATGCTCCACATGCGGGTTTCACATGCCACCAACTCCACATTCACAGGCAACTTCAGCGCCACAGCCGTTTTCAGATAGCCCTCAATGCAAAGGCTCTAGACGCAAATATTGGTGTGAGAGCTAATTCAATCAAGGAAACACTGCATGTTGGTGAAGGGCATATTGAAGAAGGATCAGCCGAGTGGTTCTTGTGGGAGAACAACTCCATTTGGCTTACTAACTTCACACACCATCAGGCTTCCAAGCAGCTCTCAAGGAAACTCAGTTTTCACACTCTATGCTTAGTGCCCTTTGAGTGCATTATCTAGGAATGAACCTGGTAGAGCATCCCACACAAACGAATGCTCCACATGCGGGTTTCACATGCCACCAACTCCACATTCACAGGCAACTTCAGCGCCACAGCCGTTTTCAGATAGCCCTCAGTGCAAAGGCTCAAGACGCAAATATTGGTGTGAGAGCTAATTCAATCAAGGAAACACTGCATGTTGGTGAAGGGCATATTGAAGAAGGATCAGCCGAGTGGTTCTTGTGGGAGAACAACTCCATTTGGCTCACTAACTTCACACACCATCAGGCTTCCAAGCAGCTCTCAAGGAAACTCAGTTTTCACACTCTATGCTTAGTGCCCTTTGAGTGCATTATCTAGGAATGAACCTGGTAGAGCATCCCACACAAACGAATGCTCCACATGCGGGTTTCACATGCCACCAACTCCACATTCACAGGCAACTTCAGCGCCACAGCCGTTTTCAGATAGCCCTCAATGCAAAGGCTCTATATGCAAATATTGGTGTTAGAGCTAATTCAATCAAGGAAACACTGCATGTTGGTGAAGGGCATATTGAAGAAGGATCAGCCGAGTGGTTCTTGTGGGAGAACAACTCCATTTGGCTCACTAACTTCACACACCATCAGGCTTCCAAGCAGCTCTCAAGGAAACTCAGTTTTCACACTCTATGCTTAGTGCCCTTTGTGTGCCTAGGACTGAAATGAAGCTTGGTGAAGATCCCTCACAAACGAATGCTCCACATGCGGGTTTCACATGCCACCAACTCCACATTCACAGGCAACTTCAGCGCCACAGCCGTTTTCAGATAGCCCTCAATGCAAAGGCTCTAGACGCAAATTTTGGTGTGAGAGCTAATTCAATCAAGGAAACACTGCATGTTGGTGAAGGGCATATTGAAGAAGGATCAGCCGAGTGGTTCTTGTGGGAGAACAACTCCATTTGGCTCACTAATTTCACACACCATCAGGCTTCCAAGCAGCTCTCAAGGAAACTCAGTTTTCACACTCTATGCTTAGTGCCCTTTGAGTGCATTATCTAGGAATGAACCTGGTAGAGCATCCCACACAAACGAATGCTCCACATGCGGGTTTCACATGCCACCAACTCCACATTCACAGGCAACTTCAGCGCCACAGCCGTTTTCACATAGCCCTCAATGCAAAGGCTCTAGACGCAAATATTGGTGTGAGAGCTAATTCAATCAAGGAAACACTGCATGTTGGTGAAGGGCATATTGAAGAAGGATCAGCCGAGTGGTTCTTGTGGGAGAACAACTCCATTTGGCTCACTAACTTCACACACCATCAGGCTTCCAAGCAGCTCTCAAGGAAACTCAGTTTTCACACTCTATGCTTAGTGCCCTTTGAGTGCATTATCTAGGAATGAACCTGGTAGAGCATAACACAAATACGAATGCTCCACATGCGGGTTTCACATGCCACCAACTCCACATTCACAGGCAACTTCAGCGCCACAGCCGTTTTCAGATAGCCCTCAATGCAAAGGCTCTAGACGCAAATATTGGTGTGAGAGCTAATTCAATCAAGGAAACACTGCATGTTGGTGAAGGGCATATTGAAGAAGAAGCAGCCGAGTGGTTCTTGTGGGAGAACAACTCCATTTGGCTCACTAACTTCACACACCATCAGGCTTCCAAGCAGCTCTCAAGGAAACTCAGTTTTCACACTCTATGCTTAGTGCCCTTTGTGTGCCTAGGACTGAAATGAAGCTTGGTGAAGATCCCTCACAAACGAATGCTCCGCATGCGGGTTTCACATGCCACCAACTCCACATTCACAGGCAACTTCAGCGCCACAGCCGTTTTCAGATAGCCCTCAATGCAAAGGCTCTAGACGCAAATATTGGTGTGAGAGCTAATTCAATCAAGGAAACACTGCATGTTGGTGAAGGGCATATTGAAGAAGGATCAGCCGAGTGGTTCTTGTGGGAGAACAACTCCATTTGGCTTACTAACTTCACACACCATCAGGCTTCCAAGCAGCTCTCAAGGAAACTCAGTTTTCACACTCTATGCTTAGTGCCCTTTGAGTGCATTATCTAGGAATGAACCTGGTAGAGCATCCCACACAAACGAATGCTCCACATGCGGGTTTCACATGCCACCAACTCCACATTCACAGGCAACTTCAGCGCCACAGCCGTTTTCAGATAGCCCTCAATGCAAAGGCTCTAGACGCAAATATTGGTGTGAGAGCTAATTCAATCAAGGAAACAATGCATGTTGGTGAAGGGCATATTGAAGAAGGATCAGCCGAGTGGTTCTTGTGTGAGAACAACTCCATTTGGCTCACTAACTTCACACACCATCAGGCTTCCAAGCAGCTCTCAAGGAAACTCAGTTTTCACACTCTATGCTTAGTGCCCTTTGAGTGCCTAGGACTGAAATGAAGCTTGGTGAGCATCCCACACAAACGAATGCTCCACATGCGGGTTTCACATGCCACCAACTCCACATTCACAGGCAACTTCAGCGCCACAGCTGTTTTCAGATAGCCCACAATGCAAAGGTTCTAGACGCAAATATTGGTGTGAGAGCTAATTCAATCAAGGAAACACTGCATGTTGGTGAAGGGCATTTTGAAGAATGATCAGCAAAGTGCATCCTGTGGGAGAACAACTCCATTTGGCTCACTAACTTCACACACCATCAGGCTTCCAAGCAGCTCTCAAGGAAACTCAGTTTTCACACTCTATGCTTAGTGCCCTTTGAGTGCATTATGTAGGAATGAACCTGGTAGAGCATCCCACACAAACGAATGCTCCACATGCGGGTTTCACATGCCACCAACTCCACATTCACAGGCAACTTCAGCGCCACAGCCGTTTTCAGATAGCCCTCAATGCAAAGGCTCTAGACGCAAATATTGGTGTGAGAGCTAATTCAATCAAGGAAACACTGCATGTTGGTGAAGGGCATATTGAAGAAGGATCAGCAAAGTGGATTCTGTGGGAGAACAACTCCATTTGGCTCACTAACTTCACACACCATCAGGCTTCCAAGCAGCTCTCAAGGAAACTCAGTTTTCACACTCTATGCTTAGTGCCCTTTGAGTGCATTATCTAGGAATGAACCTGGTAGAGCATCCCACACAAACGAATGCTCCACATACGGGTTTCACATGCCACCAACTCCACATTCACAGGCAACTTCAGCGCCACAGCCGTTTTCAGATAGCCCTCAATGCAAAGGCTCTAGACGCAAATATTGGTGTGAGAGCTAATTCAATCAAGGAAACACTGCATGTTGGTGAAGGGCATATTGAAGAAGGATCAGCCGAGTGGTTCTTGTGGGAGAACAACTCCATTTGGCTCACTAACTTCACACACCATCAGGCTTCCAAGCAGCTCTCAAGGAAACTCAGTTTTCACACTCTATGCTTAGTGACCTTTGTGTGCCTAGGACTGAAATGAAGCTTGGTGAAGATCCCTCACAAACGAATGCTCCACATGCGGGTTTCACATGCCACCAACTCCACATTCACAGGCAACTTCAGCGCCACAGCCGTTTTCAGATAGCCCTCAATGCAAAGGCTCTAGACGCAAATATTGGTGTGAGAGCTAATTCAATCAAGGAAACACTGCATGTTGGTGAAGGGCATATTGAAGAAGGATCAGCCGAGTGGTTCTTGTGGGAGAACAACTCCATTTGGCTTACTAACTTCACACACCATCAGGCTTCCAAGCAGCTCTCAAGGAAACTCAGTTTTCACACTCTATGCTTAGTGCCCTTTGAGTGCATTATGTAGGAATGAACCTGGTAGAGCATCCCACACAAACGAATGCTCCACATGCGGGTTTCACATGCCACCAACTCCACATTCACAGGCAACTTCAGCGCCACAGCCGTTTTCAGATAGCCCTCAGTGCAAAGGCTCAAGACGCAAATATTGGTGTGAGAGCTAATTCAATCAAGGAAACACTGCATGTTGGTGAAGGGCATATTGAAGAAGGATCAGCCGAGTGGTTCTTGTGGGAGAACAACTCCATTTGGCTCACTAACTTCACACACCATCAGGCTTCCAAGCAGCTCTCAAGGAAACTCAGTTTTCACACTCTATGCTTAGTGCCCTTTGAGTGCATTATCTAGGAATGAACCTGGTAGAGCATCCCACACAAACGAATGCTCCACATGCGGGTTTCACATGCCACCAACTCCACATTCACAGGCAACTTCAGCGCCACAGCCGTTTTCAGATAGCCCTCAATGCAAAGGCTCTAGACGCAAATATTGGTGTGAGAGCTAATTCAATCAAGGAAACAATGCATGTTGGTGAAGGGCATATTGAAGAAGGATCAGCCGAGTGGTTCTTGTGGGAGAACAACTCCATTTGGCTCACTAACTTCACACACCATCAGGCTTCCAAGCAGCTCTCAAGGAAACTCAGTTTTCACACTCTATGCTTAGTGCCCTTTGTATGCCTAGGACTGAAATGAAGCTTGGTGAGCATCCCACACAAACGAATGCTCCACATGCGGGTTTCACATGCCACCAACTCCACATTCACAGGCAACTTCTGCGCCACAGCTGTTTTCAGATAGCCCACAATGCAAAGGTTCTAGACGCAAATATTGGTGTGAGAGCTAATTCAATCAAGGAAACACTGCATGTTGGTGAAGGGCATTTTGAAGAATGATCAGCAAAGTGCATCCTGTGGGAGAACAACTCCATTTGGCTCACTAACTTCACACACCATCAGGCTTCCAAGCAGCTCTCAAGGAAACTCAGTTTTCACACTCTATGCTTTGTGCCCTTTGAGTGCATTATCTAGGAATGAACCTGGTAGAGCATCCCACACAAACGAATGCTCCACATGCGGGTTTCACATGCCACCAACTCCACATTCACAGGCAACTTCAGCGCCACAGCCGTTTTCAGATAGCCCTCAATGCAAAGGCTCTAGACGCAAATATTGGTGTGAGAGCTAATTCAATCAAGGAAACACTGCATGTTGGTGAAGGGCATATTGAAGAAGGATCAGCAAAGTGGATTCTGTGGGAGAACAACTCCATTTGGCTCACTAACTTCACACACCATCAGGCTTCCAAGCAGCTCTCAAGGAAACTCAGTTTTCACACTCTATGCTTAGTGCCCTTTGTATGCCTAGGACTGAAATGAAGCTTGGTCAGCATCCCACACAAAAGAATGCTCCACATGCGGGTTTCACATGCCACCAACTCCACATTCACAGGCAACTTCAGCGCCACAGCCGTTTTCACATAGCCCTCAATGCAAAGGCTCTAGACGCAAATATTGGTGTGAGAGCTAATTCAATCAAGGAAACACTGCATGTTGGTGAAGGGCATATTGAAGAAGAAGCAGCCGAGTGGTTCTTGTGGGAGAACAACTCCATTTGGCTCACTAACTTCACACACCATCAGGCTTCCAAGCAGCTCTCAAGGAAACTCAGTTTTCACACTCTATGCTTAGTGCCCTTTGAGTGCATTATCTAGGAATGAACCTGGTAGAGCATCCCACACAAACGAATGCTCCACATGTGGGTTTCACATGCCACCAACTCCACATTCACAGGCAACTTCAGCGCCACAGCCGTTTTCACATAGCCCTCAATGCAAAGGCTCTAGACGCAAATATTGGTGTGAGAGCTAATTCAATCAAGGAAACACTGCATGTTGGTGAAGGGCATATTGAAGAAGGATCAGCCGAGTGGTTCTTGTGGGAGAACAACTCCATTTGGCTCACTAACTTCACACACCATCAGGCTTCCAAGCAGCTCTCAAGGAAACTCAGTTTTCACACTCTATGCTTAGTGCCCTTTGAGTGCCTAGGACTGAAAGGAAGCTTGGTGAAGATCCCTCACAAACGAATGCTCCACATGCGGGTTTCACATGCCACCAACTCCACATTCACAGGCAACTTCAGCGCCACAGCCGTTTTCAGATAGCCCTCAATGCAAAGGCTCTAGACGCAAATATTGGTGTGAGAGCTAATTCAATCAAGGAAACACTGCATGTTGGTGAAGGGCATATTGAAGAAGGATCAGCCGAGTGGTTCTTGTGGGAGAACAACTCCATTTGGCTCACTAACTTCACACACCATCAGGCTTCCAAGCAGCTCTCAAGGAAACTCAGTTTTCACACTCTATGCTTAGTGCCCTTTGAGTGCATTATGTAGGAATGAACCTGGTAGAGCATCCCACACAAACGAATGCTCCACATGCGGGTTTCACATGCCACCAACTCCACATTCACAGGCAACTTCAGCGCCACAGCCGTTTTCAGATAGCCCTCAATGCAAAGGCTCTAGACGCAAATATTGGTGTGAGAGCTAATTCAATCAAGGAAACACTGCATGTTGGTGAAGGGCATATTGAAGAAGGATCAGCCGAGTGGTTCTTGTGGGAGAACAACTCCATTTGGCTCACTAACTTCACACACCATCAGGCTTCCAAGAAGCTCTCAAGGAAACTCAGTTTTCACACTCTATGCTTAGTGCCCTTTGTATGCCTAGGACTGAAATGAAGCTTGGTCAGCATCCCACACAAACGAATGCTCCACATGCAGGTTTCACATGCCACCAACTCCACATTCACAGGCAACTTCAGCGCCACAGCGGTTTTCAGATAGCCCACAATGCAAAGGTTCTAGACGCAAATATTGGTGTGAGAGCTAATTCAATCAAGGAAACACTGCATGTTGGTGAAGGGCATATTGAAGAAGGATCAGCCGAGTGGTTCTTGTGGGAGAACAACTCCATTTGGCTCACTAACTTCACACACCATCAGGCTTCCAAGCAGCTCTCAAGGAAACTCAGTTTTCACACTCTATGCTTAGTGCCCTTTGAGTGCATTATCTAGGAATGAACCTGGTAGAGCATCCCACACAAACGAATGCTCCACATGCGGGTTTCACATGCCACCAACTCCACATTCACAGGCAACTTCAGCGCCACAGCCGTTTTCAGATAGCCCTCAATGCAAAGGCTCTAGACGCAAATGTTGGTGTGAGAGCTAATTCAATCAAGGAAACACTGCATGTTGGTGAAGGGCATATTGAAGAAGGATCAGCCGAGTGGTTCTTGTGGGAGAACAACTCCATTTGGCTCACTAACTTCACACACCATCAGGCTTCCAAGCAGCTCTCAAGGAAACTCAGTTTTCACACT
>NW_026698918.1:0-38911 GCF_030435755.1 Ochotona princeps | reverse complement strand
TCTGAAATGAACCTGGTAGAGCATCCCACACAAACGAATGCTCCACATGCGGGTTTCACATGCCACCAACTCCACATTCACAGGCAACTTCAGCGCCACAGCCGTTTTCAGATAGCCCTCAATGCAAAGGCTCTAGACACAAATATTGGTGTGAGAGCTAATTCAATCAAGGAAACACTGCATGTTGGTGAAGGGCATATTGAAGAAGGATCAGCCGAGTGGTTCTTGTGGGAGAACAACTCCATTTGGCTCACTAACTTCACACACCATCAGGCTTCCAAGCAGCTCTCAAGGAAACTCAGTTTTCACACTCTATGCTTAGTGCCCTTTGAGTGCATGATCTAGGAATGAACCTGGTAGAGCATCCCACACAAACGAATGCTCCACATGCGGGTTTCACATGCCACCAACTCCACATTCACAGGCAACTTCAGCGCCACAGCCGTTTTCAGATAGCCCTCAATGCAAAGGCTCTAGACGCAAATATTGGTGTGAGAGCTAATTCAATCAAGGAAACACTGCATGTTGGTGAAGGGCATATTGAAGAAGGATCAGCCGAGTGGTTCTTGTGGGAGAACAACTCCATTTGGCTCACTAACTTCACACACCATCAGGCTTCCAAGCAGCTCTCAAGGAAACTCAGTTTTCACACTCTATGCTTAGTGCTCTATGTGTGCCTAGGAATGAAATGAAGCTTGGTCAGCATCCCACACAAACGAATGCTCCACATGCGGGTTTCACATGCCACCAACTCCACATTCACAGGCAACTTCAGCGCCACAGCCGTTTTCAGATAGCCCTCAATGCAAAGGCTCTAGACGCAAATATTGGTGTGAGAGCTAATTCAATCAAGGAAACACTGCATGTTGGTGAAGGGCATATTGAAGAAGGATCAGCCGAGTGGTTCTTGTGGGAGAACAACTCCATTTGGCTCACTAACTTCACACACCATCAGGCTTCCAAGCAGCTCTTTCAAGGAAACTCAGTTTTCACACTCTATGCTTAGTGCCCTTTGAGTGCATTATCTAGGAATGAACCTGGTAGAGCATCCCACACAAACGAATGCTCCACATGCGGGTTTCACATGCCACCAACTCCACATTCACAGGCAACTTCAGCGCCACAGCCGTTTTCAGATAGCCCTCAATGCAAAGGCTCTAGACGCAAATATTGGTGTGAGAGCTAATTCAATCAAGGAAACACTGCATGTTGGTGAAGGGCATATTGAAGAAGGATCAGCCGAGTGGTTCTTGTGGGAGAACAACTCCATTTGGCTCACTAACTTCACACACCATCAGGCTTCCAAGCAGCTCTCAAGGAAACTCAGTTTTCACACTCTATGCTTAGTGCCCTTTGAGTGCATTATCTAGGAATGAACCTGGTAGAGCATCCCACACAAACGAATGCTCCACATGCGGGTTTCACATGCCACCAACTCCACATTCACAGGCAACTTCAGCGCCACAGCCGTTTTCAGATAGCCCTCAATGCAAAGGCTCTAGACGCAAATATTGGTGTGAGAGCTAATTCAATCAAGGAAACACTGCATGTTGGTGAAGGGCATATTGAAGAAGGATCAGCCGAGTGGTTCTTGTGGGAGAACAACTCCATTTGGCTCACTAACTTCACACACCATCAGGCTTCCAAGCAGCTCTCAAGGAAACTCAGTTTTCACACTCTATGTTTAGTGCCCTTTGAGTGCATTATCTAGGAATGAACCTGATAGAGCATCCCACACAAACGAATGCTCCACATGCGGGTTTCACATGCCACCAACTCCACATTCACAGGCAACTTCAGCGCCACAGCCGTTTTCAGATAGCCCTCAATGCAAAGGCTCTAGACGCAAATATTGGTGTGAGAGCTAATTCAATCAAGGAAACACTGCATGTTGGTGAAGGGCATATTGAAGAAGGATCAGCCGAGTGGTTCTTGTGGGAGAACAACTCCATTTGGCTCACTAACTTCACACACCATCAGGCTTCCAAGCAGCTCTCAAGGAAACTCAGTTTTCACACTCTATGCTTAGTGCTCTATGTGTGCCTAGGAATGAAATGAAGCTTGGTCAGCATCCCACACAAACGAATGCTCCACATGCGGGTTTCACATGCCACCAACTCCACATTCACAGGCAACTTCAGCGCCACAGCCGTTTTCAGATAGCCCTCAATGCAAAGGCTCTAGACGCAAATATTGGTGTGAGAGCTAATTCAATCAAGGAAACACTGCATGTTGGTGAAGGGCATATTGAAGAAGGATCAGCCGAGTGGTTCTTGTGGGAGAACAACTCCATTTGGCTCACTAACTTCACACACCATCAGGCTTCCAAGCAGCTCTCAAGGAAACTCAGTTTTCACACTCTATGCTTAGTGCCCTTTGAGTGCATTATCTAGGAATGAACCTGGTAGAGCATCCCACACAAACGAATGCTCCACATGCGGGTTTCACATGCCACCAACTCCACATTCACAGGCAACTTCAGCGCCACAGCCGTTTTCAGATAGCCCTCAATGCAAAGGCTCTAGACGCAAATATTGGTGTGAGAGCTAATTCAATCAAGGAAACACTGCATGTTGGTGAAGGGCATATTGAAGAAGGATCAGCCGAGTGGTTCTTGTGGGAGAACAACTCCATTTGGCTCACTAACTTCACACACCATCAGGCTTCCAAGCAGCTCTCAAGGAAACTCAGTTTTCACACTCTATGCTTAGTGCCCTTTGAGTGCATTATCTAGGAATGAACCTGGTAGAGCATCCCACACAAACGAATGCTCCACATGCGGGTTTCACATGCCACCAACTCCACATTCACAGGCAACTTCAGCGCCACAGCCGTTTTCAGATAGCCCTCAATGCAAAGGCTCTAGACGCAAATATTGGTGTGAGAGCTAATTCAATCAAGGAAACACTGCATGTTGGTGAAGGGCATATTGAAGAAGGATCAGCCGAGTGGTTCTTGTGGGAGAACAACTCCATTTGGCTCACTAACTTCACACACCATCAGGCTTCCAAGCAGCTCTCAAGGAAACTCAGTTTTCACACTCTATGTTTAGTGCCCTTTGAGTGCATTATCTAGGAATGAACCTGATAGAGCATCCCACACAAACGAATGCTCCACATGCGGGTTTCACATGCCACCAACTCCACATTCACAGGCAACTTCAGCGCCACAGCCGTTTTCAGATAGCCCTCAATGCAAAGGCTCTAGACGCAAATATTGGTGTGAGAGCTAATTCAATCAAGGAAACACTGCATGTTGGTGAAGGGCATATTGAAGAAGGATCAGCCGAGTGGTTCTTGTGGGAGCACAACTCCATTTGGCTCACTAACTTCACACACCATCAGGCTTCCAAGCAGCTCTCAAGGAAACTCAGTTTTCACACTCTATGCTTAGTGCCCTTTGAGTGCATTATCTAGGAATGAACCTGGTAGAGCATCCCACACAAACGAATGCTCCACATGCGGGTTTCACATGCCACCAACTCCACATTCACAGGCAACTTCAGCGCCACAGCCGTTTTCAGATAGCCCTCAATGCAAAGGCTCTAGACGCAAATATTGGTGTGAGAGCTAATTCAATCAAGGAAACACTGCATGTTGGTGAAGGGCATATTGAAGAAGGATCAGCCGAGTGGTTCTTGTGGGAGAACAACTCCATTTGGCTCACTAACTTCACACACCATCAGGCTTCCAAGCAGCTCTCAAGGAAACTCAGTTTTCACACTCTATGCTTAGTGCCCTTTGAGTGCATTAGCTAGGAATGAACCTGGTAGAGCATCCCACACAAACGAATGCTCCACATGCGGGTTTCACATGCCACCAACTCCACATTCACAGGCAACTTCAGCACCACAGCCGTTTTCAGATAGCCCTCAATGCAAAGGCTCTAGACGCAAATATTGGTGTGAGAGCTAATTCAATCAAGGAAACACTGCATGTTGGTGAAGGGCATATTGAAGAAGGATCAGCCGAGTGGTTCTTGTGGGAGAACAACTCCATTTTGCTCACTAACTTCACACACCATCAGGCTTCCAAGCAGCTCTCAAGGAAACTCAGTTTTCACACTCTATGCTTAGTGCCCTTTGTATGGCTAGGACTGAAATGAACCTGGTAGAGCATCCCACACAAACGAGTGCTCCACATGCGGGTTTCACATGCCACCAACTCCACATTCACAGGCAACTTCAGCGCCACAGCCGTTTTCAGATAGCCCTCAATGCAAAGGCTCTAGACGCAAATATTGGTGTGAGAGCTAATTCAATCAAGGAAACACTGCATGTTGGTGAAGGGCATATTGAAGAAGGATCAGCCGAGTGGTTCTTGTGGGAGAACAACTCCATTTGGCTCACTAACTTCACACACCATCAGGCTTCCAAGCAGCTCTCAAGGAAACTCAGTTTTCACACTCTATGCTTAGTGCCCTTTGTATGGCTAGGACTGAAATGAACCTGGTAGAGCATCCCACACAAACGAATGCTCCACATGCGGGTTTCACATGCCACCAACTCCACATTCACAGGCAACTTCAGCGCCACAGCCGTTTTCAGATAACCCTCAATGCAAAGGCTCTAGACGCAAATATTGGTGTGAGAGCTAATTCAATCAAGGAAACACTGCATGTTGGTGAAGGGCATATTGAAGAAGGATCAGCCCGAGGTGGTTCTTGTGGGAGAACAACTCCATTTGGCTCACTAACTTCACACACCATCAGGCTTCCAAGCAGCTCTCAAGGAAACTCAGTTTTCACACTCTATGCTTAGTGCCCTTTGAGTGCATTATCTAGGAATGAACCTGATAGAGCATCCCACACAAACGAATGCTCCACATGCGGGTTTCACATGCCACCAACTCCACATTCACAGGCAACTTCAGCGCCACAGCCGTTTTCAGATAGCCCTCAATGCAAAGGCTCTAGACGCAAATATTGGTGTGAGAGCTAATTCAATCAAGGAAACACTGCATGTTGGTGAAGGGCATATTGAAGAAGGATCAGCCGAGTGGTTCTTGTGGGAGAACAACTCCATTTGGCTCACTAACTTCACACACCATCAGGCTTCCAAGCAGCTCTCAAGGAAACTCAGTTTTCACACTCTATGCTTAGTGCCCTTTGAGTGCATTATCTAGGAATGAACCTGGTAGAGCATCCCACACAAACGAATGCTCCACATGCGGGTTTCACATGCCACCAACTCCACATTCACAGGCAACTTCAGCGCCACAGCCGTTTTCAGATAGCCCTCAATGCAAAGGCTCTAGACGCAAATATTGGTGTGAGAGCTAATTCAATCAAGGAAACACTGCATGTTGGTGAAGGGCATATTGAAGAAGGATCAGCCGAGTGGTTCTTGTGGGAGAACAACTCCATTTGGCTCACTAACTTCACACACCATCAGGCTTCCAAGCAGCTCTCAAGGAAACTCAGTTTTCACACTCTATGCTTAGTGCCCTTTGAGTGCATTAGCTAGGAATGAACCTGGTAGAGCATCCCACACAAACGAATGCTCCACATGCGGGTTTCACATGCCACCAACTCCACATTCACAGGCAACTTCAGCACCACAGCCGTTTTCAGATAGCCCTCAATGCAAAGGCTCTAGACGCAAATATTGGTGTGAGAGCTAATTCAATCAAGGAAACACTGCATGTTGGTGAAGGGCATATTGAAGAAGGATCAGCCGAGTGGTTCTTGTGGGAGAACAACTCCATTTGGCTCACTAACTTCACACACCATCAGGCTTCCAAGCAGCTCTCAAGGAAACTCAGTTTTCACACTCTATGCTTAGTGCCCTTTGTATGGCTAGGACTGAAATGAACCTGGTAGAGCATCCCACACAAACGAGTGCTCCACATGCGGGTTTCACATGCCACCAACTCCACATTCACAGGCAACTTCAGCGCCACAGCCGTTTTCAGATAGCCCTCAATGCAAAGGCTCTAGACGCAAATATTGGTGTGAGAGCTAATTCAATCAAGGAAACACTGCATGTTGGTGAAGGGCATATTGAAGAAGGATCAGCCGAGTGGTTCTTGTGGGAGAACAACTCCATTTCGCTCACTAACTTCACACACCATCAGGCTTCCAAGCAGCTCTCAAGGAAACTCAGTTTTCACACTCTATGCTTAGTGCCCTTTGTATGGCTAGGACTGAAATGAACCTGGTAGAGCATCCCACACAAACGAATGCTCCACATGCGGGTTTCACATGCCACCAACTCCACATTCACAGGCAACTTCAGCGCCACAGCCGTTTTCAGATAGCCCTCAATGCAAAGGCTCTAGACGCAAATATTGGTGTGAGAGCTAATTCAATCAAGGAAACACTGCATGTTGGTGAAGGGCATATTAAAGAAGGATCAGCCGAGTGGTTCTTGTGGGAGAACAACTCCATTTGGCTCACTAACTTCACACACCATCAGGCTTCCAAGCAGCTCTCAAGGAAACTCAGTTTTCACACTCTATGCTTAGTGCCCTTTGAGTGCATTATCTAGGAATGAACCTGGTAGAGCATCCCACACAAACGAATGCTCCACATGCGGGTTTCACATGCCACCAACTCCACATTCACAGGCAACTTCAGCGCCACAGCCGTTTTCAGATAGCCCTCAATGCAAAGGCTCTAGACGCAAATATTGGTGTGAGAGCTAATTCAATCAAGGAAACACTGCATGTTGGTGAAGGGCATATTGAAGAAGGATCAGCCGAGTGGTTCTTGTGGGAGAACAACTCCATTTGGCTCACTAACTTCACACACCATCAGGCTTCCAAGCAGCTCTCAAGGAAACTCAGTTTTCACACTCTATGCTTAGTGCCCTTTGAGTGCATTATCTAGGAATGAACCTGGTAGAGCATCCCACACAAACGAATGCTCCACATGCGGGTTTCACATGCCACCAACTCCACATTCACAGGCAACTTCAGCGCCACAGCCGTTTTCAGATAGCCCTCAATGCAAAGGCTCTAGACGCAAATATTGGTGTGAGAGCTAATTCAATCAAGGAAACACTGCATGTTGGTGAAGTGTATATTGAAGAAGGATCAGCCGAGTGGTTCTTGTGGGAGAACAACTCCATTTGGCTCACTAACTTCACACACCATCAGGCTTCCAAGCAGCTCTCAAGGAAACTCAGTTTTCACACTCTATGCTTAGTGCCCTTTGAGTGCATTATCTAGGAATGAACCTGGTAGAGCATCCCACACAAACGAATGCTCCACATGCGGGTTTCACATGCCACCAACTCCACATTCACAGGCAACTTCAGCGCCACAGCCGTTTTCAGATAGCCCTCAATGCAAAGGCTCTAGACGCAAATATTGGTGTGAGAGCTAATTCAATCAAGGAAACACTGCATGTTGGTGAAGGGCATATTGAAGAAGGATCAGCCGAGTGGTTCTTGTGGGAGAACAACTCCATTTGGCTCACTAACTTCACACACCATCAGGCTTCCAAGCAGCTCTCAAGGAAACTCAGTTTTCACACTCTATGCTTAGTGCTCTATGTGTGCCTAGGAATGAAATGAAGCTTGGTCAGCATCCCACACAAACGAATGCTCCACATGCGGGTTTCACATGCCACCAACTCCACATTCACAGGCAACTTCAGCGCCACAGCCGTTTTCAGATAGCCCTCAATGCAAAGGCTCTAGACGCAAATATTGGTGTGAGAGCTAATTCAATCAAGGAAACACTGCATGTTGGTGAAGGGCATATTGAAGAAGGATCAGCCGAGTGGTTCTTGTGGGAGAACAACTCCATTTGGCTCACTAACTTCACACACCATCAGGCTTCCAAGCAGCTCTCAAGGAAACTCAGTTTTCACACTCTATGCTTAGTGCCCTTTGAGTGCATTATCTAGGAATGAACCTGGTAGAGCATCCCACACAAACGAATGCTCCACATGCGGGTTTCACATGCCACCAACTCCACATTCACAGGCAACTTCAGCGCCACAGCCGTTTTCAGATAGCCCTCAATGCAAAGGCTCTAGACGCAAATATTGGTGTGAGAGCTAATTCAATCAAGGAAACACTGCATGTTGGTGAAGGGCATATTGAAGAAGGATCAGCCGAGTGGTTCTTGTGGGAGAACAACTCCATTTGGCTCACTAACTTCACACACCATCAGGCTTCCAAGCAGCTCTCAAGGAAACTCAGTTTTCACACTCTATCCTTAGTGCCTTTTGAGTGCATTATCTAGGAATGAACCTGGTAGAGCATCCCACACAAACGAATGCTCCACATGCGGGTTTCACATGCCACCAACTCCACATTCACAGGCAACTTCAGCGCCACAGCCGTTTTCAGATAGCCCTCAATGCAAAGGCTCTAGACGCAAATATTGGTGTGAGAGCTAATTCAATCAAGGAAACACTGCATGTTGGTGAAGGGCATATTGAAGAAGGATCAGCCGAGTGGTTCTTGTGGGAGAACAACTCCATTTGGCTCACTAACTTCACACACCATCAGGCTTCCAAGCAGCTCTCAAGGAAACTCAGTTTTCACACTCTATGCTTAGTGCCCTTTGAGTGCATTATCTAGGAATGAACCTGGTAGAGCATCCCACACAAACGAATGCTCCACATGCGGGTTTCACATGCCACCAACTCCACATTCACAGGCAACTTCAGCGCCACAGCCGTTTTCAGATAGCCCTCAATGCAAAGGCTCTAGACGCAAATATTGGTGTGAGAGCTAATTCAATCAAGGAAACACTGCATGTTGGTGAAGGGCATATTGAAGAAGGATCAGCCGAGTGGTTCTTGTGGGAGAACAACTCCATTTGGCTCACTAACTTCACACACCATCAGGCTTCCAAGCAGCTCTCAAGGAAACTCAGTTTTCACACTCTATGCTTAGTGCTCTATGTGTGCCTAGGAATGAAATGAAGCTTGGTCAGCATCCCACACAAACGAATGCTCCACATGCGGGTTTCACATGCCACCAACTCCACATTCACAGGCAACTTCAGCGCCACAGCCGTTTTCAGATAGCCCTCAATGCAAAGGCTCTAGACGCAAATATTGGTGTGAGAGCTAATTCAATCAAGGAAACACTGCATGTTGGTGAAGGGCATATTGAAGAAGGATCAGCCGAGTGGTTCTTGTGGGAGAACAACTCCATTTGGCTCACTAACTTCACACACCATCAGGCTTCCAAGCAGCTCTCAAGGAAACTCAGTTTTCACACTCTATGCTTAGTGCCCTTTGAGTGCATTATCTAGGAATGAACCTGGTAGAGCATCCCACACAAACGAATGCTCCACATGCGGGTTTCACATGCCACCAACTCCACATTCACAGGCAACTTCAGCGCCACAGCCGTTTTCAGATAGCCCTCAATGCAAAGGCTCTAGACGCAAATATTGGTGTGAGAGCTAATTCAATCAAGGAAACACTGCATGTTGGTGAAGGGCATATTGAAGAAGGATCAGCCGAGTGGTTCTTGTGGGAGAACAACTCCATTTGGCTCACTAACTTCACACACCATCAGGCTTCCAAGCAGCTCTCAAGGAAACTCAGTTTTCACACTCTATGCTTAGTGCCCTTTGAGTGCATTATCTAGGAATGAACCTGATAGAGCATCCCACACAAACGAATGCTCCACATGCGGGTTTCCCATGCCACCAACTCCACATTCACAGGCAACTTCAGCGCCACAGCCGTTTTCAGATAGCCCTCAATGCAAAGGCTCTAGACGCAAATATTGGTGTGAGAGCTAATTCAATCAAGGAAACACTGCATGTTGGTGAAGGGCATATTGAAGAAGGATCAGCCGAGTGGTTCTTGTGGGAGAACAACTCCATTTGGCTCACTAACTTCACACACCATCAGGCTTCCAAGCAGCTCTCAAGGAAACTCAGTTTTCACACTCTATGCTTAGTGCCCTTTGAGTGCATTATCTAGGAATGAACCTGGTAGAGCATCCCACACAAACGAATGCTCCACATGCGGGTTTCACATGCCACCAACTCCACATTCACAGGCAACTTCAGCGCCACAGCCGTTTTCAGATAGCCCTCAATGCAAAGGCTCTAGACGCAAATATTGGTGTGAGAGCTAATTCAATCAAGGAAACACTGCATGTTGGTGAAGGGCATATTGAAGAAGGATCAGCCGAGTGGTTCTTGTGGGAGAACAACTCCATTTGGCTCACTAACTTCACACACCATCAGGCTTCCAAGCAGCTCTCAAGGAAACTCAGTTTTCACACTCTATGCTTAGTGCCCTTTGAGTGCATTAGCTAGGAATGAACCTGGTAGAGCATCCCACACAAACGAATGCTCCACATGCGGGTTTCACATGCCACCAACTCCACATTCACAGGCAACTTCAGCACCACAGCCGTTTTCAGATAGCCCTCAATGCAAAGGCTCTAGACGCAAATATTGGTGTGAGAGCTAATTCAATCAAGGAAACACTGCATGTTGGTGAAGGGCATATTGAAGAAGGATCAGCCGAGTGGTTCTTGTGGGAGAACAACTCCATTTGGCTCACTAACTTCACACACCATCAGGCTTCCAAGCAGCTCTCAAGGAAACTCAGTTTTCACACTCTATGCTTAGTGCCCTTTGTATGGCTAGGACTGAAATGAACCTGGTAGAGCATCCCACACAAACGAATGCTCCATATGCGGGTTTCACATGCCACCAACTCCACATTCACAGGCAACTTCAGCGCCACAGCCGTTTTCAGATAGCCCTCAATGCAAAGGCTCTAGACGCAAATATTGGTGTGAGAGCTAATTCAATCAAGGAAACACTGCATGTTGGTGAAGGGCATATTGAAGAAGGATCAGCCGAGTGGTTCTTGTGGGAGAACAACTCCATTTGGCTCACTAACTTCACACACCATCAGGCTTCCAAGCAGCTCTCAAGGAAACTCAGTTTTCACACTCTATGCTTAGTGCCCTTTGAGTGCATTAGCTAGGAATGAACCTGGTAGAGCATCCCACACAAACGAATGCTCCACATGCGGGTTTCACATGCCACCAACTCCACATTCACAGGCAACTTCAGCGCCACAGCCGTTTTCAGATAGCCCTCAATGCAAAGGCTCTAGACGCAAATATTGGTGTGAGAGCTAATTCAATCAAGGAAACACTGCATGTTGGTGAAGGGCATATTAAAGAAGGATCAGCCGAGTGGTTCTTGTGGGAGAACAACTCCATTTGGCTCACTAACTTCACACACCATCAGGCTTCCAAGCAGCTCTCAAGGAAACTCAGTTTTCACACTCTATGCTTAGTGCCCTTTGAGTGCATGATCTAGGAATGAACCTGGTAGAGCATCCCACACAAACGAATGCTCCACATGCGGGTTTCACATGCCACCAACTCCACATTCACAGGCAACTTCAGCGCCACAGCCGTTTTCAGATAGCCCTCAATGCAAAGGCTCTAGACGCAAATATTGGTGTGAGAGCTAATTCAATCAAGGAAACACTGCATGTTGGTGAAGGGCATATTGAAGAAGGATCAGCCGAGTGGTTCTTGTGGGAGAACAACTCCATTTGGCTCACTAACTTCACACACCATCAGGCTTCCAAGCAGCTCTCAAGGAAACTCAGTTTTCACACTCTATGCTTAGTGCCCTTTGTATGGCTAGGACTGAAATGAACCTGGTAGAGCATCCCACACAAACGAATGCTCCAGATGCGGGTTTCACATGCCACCAACTCCACATTCACAGGCAACTTCAGCGCCACAGCCGTTTTCAGATAGCCCTCAATGCAAAGGCTCTAGACGCAAATATTGGTGTGAGAGCTAATTCAATCAAGGAAACACTGCATGTTGGTGAAGGGCATATTGAAGAAGGATCAGCCGAGTGGTTCTTGTGGGAGAACAACTCCATTTGGCTCACTAACTTCACACACCATCAGGCTTCCAAGCAGCTCTCAAGGAAACTCAGTTTTCACACTCTATGCTTAGTGCCCTTTGAGTGCATTATCTAGGAATGAACCTGGTAGAGCATCCCACACAAACGAATGCTCCACATGCGGGTTTCACATGCCACCAACTCCACATTCACAGGCAACTTCAGCGCCACAGCCGTTTTCAGATAGCCCTCAATGCAAAGGCTCTAGACGCAAATATTGGTGTGAGAGCTAATTCAATCAAGGAAACACTGCATGTTGGTGAAGGGCATATTGAAGAAGGATCATCCGAGTGGTTCTTGTGGGAGAACAACTCCATTTGGCTCACTAACTTCACACACCATCAGGCTTCCAAGCAGCTCTCAAGGAAACTCAGTTTTCACACTCTATGCTTAGTGCCCTTTGAGTGCATTATCTAGGAATGAACCTGGTAGAGCATCCCACACAAACGAATGCTCCACATGCGGGTTTCACATGCCACCACCTCCACATTCACAGGCAACTTCAGCGCCACAGCCGTTTTCAGATAGCCCTCAATGCAAAGGCTCTAGACGCAAATATTGGTGTGAGAGCTAATTCAATCAAGGAAACACTGCATGTTGGTGAAGGGCATATTGAAGAAGGATCAGCCGAGTGGTTCTTGTGGGAGAACAACTCCATTTGGCTCACTAACTTCACACACCATCAGGCTTCCAAGCAGCTCTCAAGGAAACTCAGTTTTCACACTCTATGCTTAGTGCCCTTTGAGTGCATTAGCTAGGAATGAACCTGGTAGAGCATCCCACACAAACGAATGCTCCACATGCGGGTTTCACATGCCACCAACTCCACATTCACAGGCAACTTCAGCGCCACAGCCGTTTTCAGATAGCCCTCAATGCAAAGGCTCTAGACGCAAATATTGGTGTGAGAGCTAATTCAATCAAGGAAACACTGCATGTTGGTGAAGGGCATATTGAAGAAGGATCAGCCGAGTGGTTCTTGTGGGAGAACAACTCCATTTGGCTCACTAACTTCACACACCATCAGGCTTCCAAGCAGCTCTCAAGGAAACTCAGTTTTCACACTCTATGCTTAGTGCCCTTTGTATGGCTAGGACTGAAATGAACCTGGTAGAGCATCCCACACAAACGAATGCTCCACATGCGGGTTTCACATGCCACCAACTCCACATTCACAGGCAACTTCAGCGCCACAGCCGTTTTCAGATAGCCCTCAATGCAAAGGCTCTAGACGCAAATATTGGTGTGAGAGCTAATTCAATCAAGGAAACACTGCATGTTGGTGAAGGGCATATTGAAGAAGGATCAGCCGAGTGGTTCTTGTGGGAGAACAACTCCATTTGGCTCACTAACTTCACACACCATCAGGCTTCCAAGCAGCTCTCAAGGAAACTCAGTTTTCACACTCTATGCTTAGTGCCCTTTGAGTGCATTATCTAGGAATGAACCTGGTAGAGCATCCCACACAAACGAATGCTCCACATGCGGGTTTCACATGCCACCACCTCCACATTCACAGGCAACTTCAGCGCCACAGCCGTTTTCAGATAGCCCTCAATGCAAAGGCTCTAGACGCAAATATTGGTGTGAGAGCTAATTCAATCAAGGAAACACTGCATGTTGGTGAAGGGCATATTGAAGAAGGATCAGCCGAGTGGTTCTTGTGGGAGAACAACTCCATTTGGCTCACTAACTTCACACACCATCAGGCTTCCAAGCAGCTCTCAAGGAAACTCAGTTTTCACACTCTATGCTTAGTGCCCTTTGAGTGCATTAGCTAGGAATGAACCTGGTAGAGCATCCCACACAAACGAATGCTCCACATGCGGGTTTCACATGCCACCAACTCCACATTCACAGGCAACTTCAGCGCCACAGCCGTTTTCAGATAGCCCTCAATGCAAAGGCTCTAGACGCAAATATTGGTGTGAGAGCTAATTCAATCAAGGAAACACTGCATGTTGGTGAAGGGCATATTGAAGAAGGATCAGCCGAGTGGTTCTTGTGGGAGAACAACTCCATTTGGCTCACTAACTTCACACACCATCAGGCTTCCAAGCAGCTCTCAAGGAAACTCAGTTTTCACACTCTATGCTTAGTGCCCTTTGAGTGCATTATCTAGGAATGAACCTGGTAGAGCATCCCACACAAACGAATGCTCCACATGCGGGTTTCACATGCCACCAACTCCACATTCACAGGCAACTTCAGCGCCACAGCCGTTTTCAGATAGCCCTCAATGCAAAGGCTCTAGACGCAAATATTGGTGTGAGAGCTAATTCAATCAAGGAAACACTGCATGTTGGTGAAGGGCATATTGAAGAAGGATCAGCCGAGTGGTTCTTGTGGGAGAACAACTCCATTTGGCTCACTAACTTCACACACCATCAGGCTTCCAAGCAGCTCTCAAGGAAACTCAGTTTTCACACTCTATGCTTAGTGCCCTTTGTATGGCTAGGACTGAAATGAACCTGGTAGAGCATCCCACACAAACGAATGCTCCAGATGCGGGTTTCACATGCCACCACCTCCACATTCACAGGCAACTTCAGCGCCACAGCCGTTTTCAGATAGCCCTCAATGCAAAGGCTCTAGACGCAAATATTGGTGTGAGAGCTAATTCAATCAAGGAAACACTGCATGTTGGTGAAGGGCATATTGAAGAAGGATCAGCCGAGTGGTTCTTGTGGGAGAACAACTCCATTTGGCTCACTAACTTCACACACCATCAGGCTTCCAAGCAGCTCTCAAGGAAACTCAGTTTTCACACTCTATGCTTAGTGCCCTTTGAGTGCATTATCTAGGAATGAACCTGGTAGAGCATCCCACACAAACGAATGCTCCACATGCGGGTTTCACATGCCACCAACTCCACATTCACAGGCAACTTCAGCGCCACAGCCGTTTTCAGATAGCCCTCAATGCAAAGGCTCTAGACGCAAATATTGGTGTGAGAGCTAATTCAATCAAGGAAACACTGCATGTTGGTGAAGGGCATATTGAAGAAGGATCAGCCGAGTGGTTCTTGTGGGAGAACAACTCCATTTGGCTCACTAACTTCACACACCATCAGGCTTCCAAGAAGCTCTCAAGGAAACTCAGTTTTCACACTCTATGCTTAGTGCCCTTTGAGTGCATTATCTAGGAATGAACCTGGTAGAGCATCCCACACAAACGAATGCTCCACATGCGGGTTTCACATGCCACCAACTCCACATTCACAGGCAACTTCAGCGCCACAGCCGTTTTCAGATAGCCCTCAATGCAAAGGCTCTAGACGCAAATATTGGTGTGAGAGCTAATTCAATCAAGGAAACACTGCATGTTGGTGAAGGGCATATTTAAGAAGGATCAGCCGAGTGGTTCTTGTGGGAGAACAACTCCATTTGGCTCACTAACTTCACACACCATCAGGCTTCCAAGCAGCTCTCAAGGAAACTCAGTTTTCACACTCTATGCTTAGTGCCCTTTGTATGGCTAGGACTGAAATGAACCTGGTAGAGCATCCCACACAAACGAATGCTCCACATGCGGGTTTCACATGCCACCAACTCCACATTCACAGGCAACTTCAGCGCCACAGCCGTTTTCAGATAGCCCTCAATGCAAAGGCTCTAGACGCAAATATTGGTGTGAGAGCTAATTCAATCAAGGAAACACTGCATGTTGGTGAAGGGCATATTGAAGAAGGATCAGCCGAGTGGTTCTTGTGGGAGAACAACTCCATTTGGCTCACTAACTTCACACACCATCAGGCTTCCAAGCAGCTCTCAAGGAAACTCAGTTTTCACACTCTATGCTTAGTGCCCTTTGAGTGCATTATCTAGGAATGAACCTGGTAGAGCATCCCACACAAACGAATGCTCCACATGCGGGTTTCACATGCCACCAACTCCACATTCACAGGCAACTTCAGCGCCACAGCCGTTTTCAGATAGCCCTCAATGCAAAGGCTCTAGACGCAAATATTGGTGTGAGAGCTAATTCAATCAAGGAAACACTGCATGTTGGTGAAGGGCATATTGAAGAAGGATCAGCCGAGTGGTTCTTGTGGGAGAACAACTCCATTTGGCTCACTAACTTCACACACCATCAGGCTTCCAAGCAGCTCTCAAGGAAACTCAGTTTTCACACTCTATGCTTAGTGCCCTTTGTATGGCTAGGACTGAAATGAACCTGGTAGAGCATCCCACACAAACGAATGCTCCACATGCGGGTTTCACATGCCACCAACTCCACATTCACAGGCAACTTCAGCGCCACAGCCGTTTTCAGATAGCCCTCAATGCAAAGGCTCTAGACGCAAATATTGGTGTGAGAGCTAATTCAATCAAGGAAACACTGCATGTTGGTGAAGGGCATATTGAAGAAGGATCAGCCGAGTGGTTCTTGTGGGAGAACAACTCCATTTGGCTCACTAACTTCACACACCATCAGGCTTCCAAGCAGCTCTCAAGGAAACTCAGTTTTCACACTCTATGCTTAGTGCCCTTTGAGTGCATTATCTAGGAATGAACCTGGTAGAGCATCCCACACAAACGAATGCTCCACATGCGGGTTTCACATGCCACCACCTCCACATTCACAGGCAACTTCAGCGCCACAGCCGTTTTCAGATAGCCCTCAATGCAAAGGCTCTAGACGCAAATATTGGTGTGAGAGCTAATTCAATCAAGGAAACACTGCATGTTGGTGAAGGGCATATTGAAGAAGGATCAGCCGAGTGGTTCTTGTGGGAGAACAACTCCATTTGGCTCACTAACTTCACACACCATCAGGCTTCCAAGCAGCTCTCAAGGAAACTCAGTTTTCACACTCTATGCTTAGTGCCCTTGTATGGCTAGGACTGAAATGAACCTGGTAGAGCATCCCACACAAACGAATGCTCCACATGCGGGTTTCACATGCCACCAACTCCACATTCACAGGCAAGTTCAGCGCCACAGCCGTTTTCAGATAGCCCTCAATGCAAAGGCTCTAGACGCAAATATTGGTGTGAGAGCTAATTCAATCAAGGAAACACTGCATGTTGGTGAAGGGCATATTGAAGAAGGATCAGCCGAGTGGTTCTTGTGGGAGAACAACTCCATCTGGCTCACTAACTTCACACACCATCAGGCTTCCAAGCAGCTCTCAAGGAAACTCAGTTTTCACACTCTATGCTTAGTGCCCTTTGAGTGCATTATCTAGGAATGAACCTGGTAGAGCATCCCACACAAACGAATGCTCCACATGCGGGTTTCACATGCCACCAACTCCACATTCACAGCCAACTTCAGCGCCACAGCCGTTTTCAGATAGCCCTCAATGCAAAGGCTCTAGACGCAAATATTGGTGTGAGAGCTAATTCAATCAAGGAAACACTGCATGTTGGTGAAGGGCATATTGAAGAAGGATCAGCCGAGTGGTTCTTGTGGGAGAACAACTCCATTTGGCTCACTAACTTCACACACCATCAGGCTTCCAAGCAGCTCTCAAGGAAACTCAGTTTTCACACTCTATGCTTAGTGCCCTTTGAGTGCATGATCTAGGAATGAACCTGGTAGAGCATCCCACAGAAACGAATGCTCCACATGCGGGTTTCACATGCCACCACCTCCACATTCACAGGCAACTTCAGCGCCACAGCCGTTTTCAGATAGCCCTCAATGCAAAGGCTCTAGACGCAAATATTGGTGTGAGAGCTAATTCAATCAAGGAAACACTGCATGTTGGTGAAGGGCATATTGAAGAAGGATCAGCCGAGTGGTTCTTGTGGGAGAACAACTCCATTTGGCTCACTAACTTCACACACCATCAGGCTTCCAAGCAGCTCTCAAGGAAACTCAGTTTTCACACTCTATGCTTAGTGCCCTTTGAGTGCATTATCTAGGAATGAACCAGGTAGAGCATCCCACACAAAAGAATGCTCCACATGCGGGTTTCACATGCCACCAACTCCACATTCACAGGCAACTTCAGCGCCACAGCCGTTTTCAGATAGCCTTCAATGCAAAGGCTCTAGACGCAAATATTGGTGTGAGAGCTAATTCAATCAAGGAAACACTGCATGTTGGTGAAGGGCATATTGAAGAAGGATCAGCCGAGTGGTTCTTGTGGGAGAACAACTCCATTTGGCTCACTAACTTCACACACCATCAGGCTTCCAAGCAGCTCTCAAGGAAACTCAGTTTTCACACTCTATGCTTAGTGCCCTTTGTATGGCTAGGACTGAAATGAACCTGGTAGAGCATCCCACACAAACGAATGCTCCACATGCGGGTTTCACATGCCACCAACTCCACATTCACAGGCAACTTCAGCGCCACAGCCGTTTTCAGATAGCCCTCAATGCAAAGGCTCTAGACGCAAATATTGGTGTGAGAGCTAATTCAATCAAGGAAACACTGCATGTTGGTGAAGGGCATATTGAAGAAGGATCAGCCGAGTGGTTCTTGTGGGAGAACAACTCCATTTGGCTCACTAACTTCACACACCATCAGGCTTCCAAGCAGCTCTCAAGGAAACTCAGTTTTCACACTCTATGCTTAGTGCCCTTTGTATGGCTAGGACTGAAATGAACCTGGTAGAGCATCCCACACAAACGAATGCTCCACATGCGGGTTTCACATGCCACCAACTCCACATTCACAGGCAACTTCAGCGCCTCAGCCGTTTTCAGATAGCCCTCAATGCAAAGGCTCTAGACGCAAATATTGGTGTGAGAGCTAATTCAATCAAGGAAACACTGCATGTTGGTGAAGGGCATATTGAAGAAGGATCAGCCGAGTGGTTCTTGTGGGAGAACAACTCCATTTGGCTCACTAACTTCACACACCATCAGGCTTCCAAGCAGCTCTCAAGGAAACTCAGTTTTCACACTCTATGCTTAGTGCCCTTTGTATGGCTAGGACTGAAATGAACCTGGTAGAGCATCCCACACAAACGAATGCTCCACATGCGGGTTTCACATGCCACCAACTCCACATTCACAGGCAACTTCAGCGCCACAGCCGTTTTCAGATAGCCCTCAATGCAAAGGCTCTAGACGCAAATATTGGTGTGAGAGCTAATTCAATCAAGGAAACACTGCATGTTGGTGAAGGGCATATTGAAGAAGGATCAGCCGAGTGGTTCTTGTGGGAGAACAACTCCATTTGGCTCACTAACTTCACACACCATCAGGCTTCCAAGCAGCTCTCAAGGAAACTCAGTTTTCACACTCTATGCTTAGTGCCCTTTGTATGGCTAGGACTGAAATGAACCTGGTAGAGCATCCCACACAAACGAATGCTCCACATGCGGGTTTCACATGCCACCAACTCCACATTCACAGGCAACTTCAGCGCCACAGCCGTTTTCAGATAGCCCTCAATGCAAAGGCTCTAGACGCAAATATTGGTGTGAGAGCTAATTCAATCAAGGAAACACTGCATGTTGGTGAAGGGCATATTGAAGAAGGATCAGCCGAGTGGTTCTTGTGGGAGAACAACTCCATTTGGCTCACTAACTTCACACACCATCAGGCTTCCAAGCAGCTCTCAAGGAAACTCAGTTTTCACACTCTATGCTTAGTGCCCTTTGAGTGCATTATCTAGGAATGAACCTGGTAGAGCATCCCACACAAACGAATGCTCCACATGCGGGTTTCACATGCCACCAACTCCACATTCACAGGCAACTTCAGCGCCACAGCCGTTTTCAGATAGCCCTCAATGCAAAGGCTCTAGACGCAAATATTGGTGTGAGAGCTAATTCAATCAAGGAAACACTGCATGTTGGTGAAGGGCATATTGAAGAAGGATCAGCCGAGTGGTTCTTGTGGGAGAACAACTCCATTTGGCTCACTAACTTCACACACCATCAGGCTTCCAAGCAGCTCTCAAGGAAACTCAGTTTTCACACTCTATGCTTAGTGCCCTTTGAGTGCATTATCTAGGAATGAACCTGGTAGAGCATCCCACAGAAACGAATGCTCCACATGCGGGTTTCACATGCCACCAACTCCACATTCACAGGCAACTTCAGCGCCACAGCCGTTTTCAGATAGCCCTCAATGCAAAGGCTCTAGACGCAAATATTGGTGTGAGAGCTAATTCAATCAAGGAAACACTGCATGTTGGTGAAGGGCATATTGAAGAAGGATCAGCCGAGTGGTTCTTGTGGGAGAACAACTCCATTTGGCTCACTAACTTCACACACCATCAGGCTTCCAAGCAGCTCTCAAGGAAACTCAGTTTTCACACTCTATGCTTAGTGCCCTTTGTATGGCTAGGACTAAAATGAACCTGGTAGAGCATCCCACACAAACGAATGCTCCACATGCGGGTTTCACATGCCACCAACTCCACATTCACAGGCAACTTCAGCGCCACAGCCGTTTTCAGATAGCCCTCAATGCAAAGGCTCTAGACGCAAATATTGGTGTGAGAGCTAATTCAATCAAGGAAACACTGCATGTTGGTGAAGGGCATATTGAAGAAGGATCAGCCGAGTGGTTCTTGTGGGAGAACAACTCCATTTGGCTCACTAACTTCACACACCATCAGGCTTCCAAGCAGCTCTCAAGGAAACTCAGTTTTCACACTCTATGCTTAGTGCCCTTTGAGTGCATTATCTAGGAATGAACCTGGTAGAGCATCCCACACAAACGAATGCTCCACATGCGGGTTTCACATGCCACCAACTCCACATTCACAGGCAACTTCAGCGCCACAGCCGTTTTCAGATAGCCCTCAATGCAAAGGCTCTAGACGCAAATATTGGTGTGAGAGCTAATTCAATCAAGGAAACACTGCATGTTGGTGAAGGGCATATTGAAGAAGGATCAGCCGAGTGGTTCTTGTGGGAGAACAACTCCATTTGGCTCACTAACTTCACACACCATCAGGCTTCCAAGCAGCTCTCAAGGAAACTCAGTTTTCACACTCTATGCTTAGTGCCCTTTGTATGGCTAGGACTGAAATGAACCTGGTAGAGCATCCCACACAAACGAATGCTCCACATGCGGGTTTCACATGCCACCAACTCCACATTCACAGGCAACTTCAGCGCCACAGCCGTTTTCAGATAGCCCTCAATGCAAAGGCTCTAGACGCAAATATTGGTGTGAGAGCTAATTCAATCAAGGAAACACTGCATGTTGGTGAAGGGCATATTGAAGAAGGATCAGCCGAGTGGTTCTTGTGGGAGAACAACTCCATTTGGCTCACTAACTTCACACACCATCAGGCTTCCAAGCAGCTCTCAAGGAAACTCAGTTTTCACACTCTATGCTTAGTGCCCTTTGTATGGCTAGGACTGAAATGAACCTGGTAGAGCATCCCACACAAACGAATGCTCCACATGCGGGTTTCACATGCCACCAACTCCACATTCACAGGCAACTTCAGCGCCACAGCCGTTTTCAGATAGCCCTCAATGCAAAGGCTCTAGACGCAAATATTGGTGTGAGAGCTAATTCAATCAAGGAAACACTGCATGTTGGTGAAGGGCATATTGAAGAAGGATCAGCCGAGTGGTTCTTGTGGGAGAACAACTCCATTTGGCTCACTAACTTCACACACCATCAGGCTTCCAAGCAGCTCTCAAGGAAACTCAGTTTTCACACTCTATGCTTAGTGCCCTTTGAGTGCATTATCTAGGAATGAACCTGGTAGAGCATCCCACACAAACGAATGCTCCACATGCGGGTTTCACATGCCACCAACTCCACATTCACAGGCAACTTCAGCGCCACAGCCGTTTTCAGATAGCCCTCAATGCAAAGGCTCTAGACGCAAATATTGGTGTGAGAGCTAATTCAATCAAGGAAACACTGCATGTTGGTGAAGGGCATATTGAAGAAGGATCAGCCGAGTGGTTCTTGTGGGAGAACAACTCCATTTGGCTCACTAACTTCACACACCATCAGGCTTCCAAGCAGCTCTCAAGGAAACTCAGTTTTCACACTCTATGCTTAGTGCCCTTTGTATGGCTAGGACTAAAATGAACCTGGTAGAGCATCCCACACAAACGAATGCTCCACATGCGGGTTTCACATGCCACCAACTCCACATTCACAGGCAACTTCAGCGCCACAGCCATTTTCAGATAGCCCTCAATGCAAAGGCTCTAGACGCAAATATTGGTGTGAGAGCTAATTCAATCAAGGAAACACTGCATGTTGGTGAAGGGCATATTGAAGAAGGATCAGCCGAGTGGTTCTTGTGGGAGAACAACTCCATTTGGCTCACTAACTTCACACACCATCAGGCTTCCAAGCAGCTCTCAAGGAAACTCAGTTTTCACACTCTATGCTTAGTGCCCTTTGAGTGCATTATCTAGGAATGAACCTGGTAGAGCATCCCACACAAACGAATGCTCCACATGCGGGTTTCACATGCCACCAACTCCACATTCACAGGCAACTTCAGCGCCACAGCCGTTTTCAGATAGCCCTCAATGCAAAGGCTCTAGACGCAAATATTGGTGTGAGAGCTAATTCAATCAAGGAAACACTGCATGTTGGTGAAGGGCATATTGAAGAAGGATCAGCCGAGTGGTTCTTGTGGGAGAACAACTCCATTTGGCTCACTAACTTCACACACCATCAGGCTTCCAAGCAGCTCTCAAGGAAACTCAGTTTTCACACTCTATGCTTAGTGCCCTTTGTATGGCTAGGACTGAAATGAACCTGGTAGAGCATCCCACACAAACGAATGCTCCACATGCGGGTTTCACATGCCACCAACTCCACATTCACAGGCAACTTCAGCGCCACAGCCGTTTTCAGATAGCCCTCAATGCAAAGGCTCTAGACGCAAATATTGGTGTGAGAGCTAATTCAATCAAGGAAACACTGCATGTTGGTGAAGGGCATATTGAAGAAGGATCAGCCGAGTGGTTCTTGTGGGAGAACAACTCCATTTGGCTCACTAACTTCACACACCATCAGGCTTCCAAGCAGCTCTCAAGGAAACTCAGTTTTCACACTCTATGCTTAGTGCTCTTTAGGTGCATTATCTAGGAATGAACCTGGTAGAGCATCCCACAGAAACGAATGCTCCACATGCGGGTTTCACATGCCACCAACTCCACATTCACAGGCAACTTCAGCGCCACAGCCGTTTTCAGATAGCCCTCAATGCAAAGGCTCTAGACGCAAATATTGGTGTGAGAGCTAATTCAATCAAGGAAACACTGCATGTTGGTGAAGGGCATATTGAAGAAGGATCAGCCGAGTGGTTCTTGTGGGAGAACAACTCCATTTGGCTCACTAACTTCACACACCATCAGGCTTCCAAGCAGCTCTCAAGGAAACTCAGTTTTCACACTCTATGCTTAGTGCCCTTTGTATGGCTAGGACTAAAATGAACCTGGTAGAGCATCCCACACAAACGAATGCTCCACATGCGGGTTTCACATGCCACCAACTCCACATTCACAGGCAACTTCAGCGCCACAGCCGTTTTCAGATAGCCCTCAATGCAAAGGCTCTAGACGCAAATATTGGTGTGAGAGCTAATTCAATCAAGGAAACACTGCATGTTGGTGAAGGGCATATTGAAGAAGGATCAGCCGAGTGGTTCTTGTGGGAGAACAACTCCATTTGGCTCACTAACTTCACACACCATCAGGCTTCCAAGCAGCTCTCAAGGAAACTCAGTTTTCACACTCTATGCTTAGTGCCCTTTGAGTGCAATATCTAGGAATGAACCTGGTAGAGCATCCCACACAAACGAATGCTCCACATGCGGGTTTCACATGCCACCAACTCCACATTCACAGGCAACTTCAGCGCCACAGCCGTTTTCAGATAGCCCTCAATGCAAAGGCTCTAGACGCAAATATTGGTGTGAGAGCTAATTCAATCAAGGAAACACTGCATGTTGGTGAAGGGCATATTGAAGAAGGATCAGCCGAGTGGTTCTTGTGGGAGAACAACTCCATTTGGCTCACTAACTTCACACACCATCAGGCTTCCAAGCAGCTCTCAAGGAAACTCAGATTTCACACTCTATGCTTAGTGCCCTTTGTATGGCTAGGACTGAAATGAACCTGGTAGATTATCCCACACAAACGAATGCTCCACATGCGGGTTTCACATGCCACCAACTCCACATTCACAGGCAACTTCAGCGCCACAGCCGTTTTCAGATAGCCCTCAATGCAAAGGCTCTAGACGCAAATATTGGTGTGAGAGCTAATTCAATCAAGGAAACACTGCATGTTGGTGAAGGGCATATTGAAGAAGGATCAGCCGAGTGGTTCTTGTGGGAGAACAACTCCATTTGGCTCACTAACTTCACACACCATCAGGCTTCCAAGCAGCTCTCAAGGAAACTCAGTTTTCACACTCTATGCTTAGTGCCCTTTGTATGGCTAGGACTGAAATGAACCTGGTAGAGCATCCCACACAAACGAATGCTCCACATGCGGGTTTCACATGCCACCAACTCCACATTCACAGGCAACTTCAGCGCCACAGCCGTTTTCAGATAGCCCTCAATGCAAAGGCTCTAGACGCAAATATTGGTGTGAGAGCTAATTCAATCAAGGAAACACTGCATGTTGGTGAAGGGCATATTGAAGAAGGATCAGCCGAGTGGTTCTTGTGGGAGAACAACTCCATTTGGCTCACTAACTTCACACACCATCAGGTTTCCAAGCAGCTCTCAAGGAAACTCAGTTTTCACACTCTATGCTTAGTGCCCTTTGAGTGCATTATCTAGGAATGAACCTGGTAGAGCATCCCACACAAACGAATGCTCCACATGCGGGTTTCACATGCCACCAACTCCACATTCACAGGCAACTTCAGCGCCACAGCCGTTTTCAGATAGCCCTCAATGCAAAGGCTCTAGACGCAAATATTGGTGTGAGAGCTAATTCAATCAAGGAAACACTGCATGTTGGTGAAGGGCATATTGAAGAAGGATCAGCCGAGTGGTTCTTGTGGGAGAACAACTCCATTTGGCTCACTAACTTCACACACCATCAGGCTTCCAAGCAGCTCTCAAGGAAACTCAGTTTACACACTCTATGCTTAGTGCCCTTTGAGTGCATTATCTAGGAATGAACCTGGTAGAGCATCCCACAGAAACGAATGCTCCACATGCGGGTTTCACATGCCACCAACTCCACATTCACAGGCAACTTCAGCGCCACAGCCGTTTTCAGATAGCCCTCAATGCAAAGGCTCTAGACGCAAATATTGGTGTGAGAGCTAATTCAATCAAGGAAACACTGCATGTTGGTGAAGGGCATATTGAAGAAGGATCAGCCGAGTGGTTCTTGTGGGAGAACAACTCCATTTGGCTCACTAACTTCACACACCATCAGGCTTCCAAGCAGCTCTCAAGGAAACTCAGTTTTCACACTCTATGCTTAGTGCTCTATGTGTGCCTAGGAATGAAATGAAGCTTGGTCAGCATCCCACACAAACGAATGCTCCACATGCGGGTTTCACATGCCACCAACTCCACATTCACAGGCAACTTCAGCGCCACAGCCGTTTTCAGATAGCCCTCAATGCAAAGGCTCTAGACGCAAATATTGGTGTGAGAGCTAATTCAATCAAGGAAACACTGCATGTTGGTGAAGGGCATATTGAAGAAGGATCAGCCGAGTGGTTCTTGTGGGAGAACAACTCCATTTGGCTCACTAACTTCACACACCATCAGGCTTCCAAGCAGCTCTCAAGGAAACTCAGTTTTCACACTCTATGCTTAGTGCCCTTTGTATGGCTAGGACTGAAATGAACCTGGTAGAGCATCCCACAGAAACGAATGCTCCACATGCGGGTTTCACATGCCACCAACTCCACATTCACAGGCAACTTCAGCGCCACAGCCGTTTTCAGATAGCCCTCAATGCAAAGGCTCTAGACGCAAATATTGGTGTGAGAGCTAATTCAATCAAGGAAACACTGCATGTTGGTGAAGGGCATATTGAAGAAGGATCAGCCGAGTGGTTCTTGTGGGAGAACAACTCCATTTGGCTCACTAACTTCACACACCATCAGGCTTCCAAGCAGCTCTCAAGGAAACTCAGTTTTCACACTCTATGCTTAGTGCCCTTTGAGTGCATGATCTAGGAATGAACCTGGTAGAGCATCCCACACAAACGAATGCTCCACATGCGGGTTTCACATGCCACCAACTCCACATTCACAGGCAACTTCAGCGCCACAGCCGTTTTCAGATAGCCCTCAATGCAAAGGCTCTAGACGCAAATATTGGTGTGAGAGCTAATTCAATCAAGGAAACACTGCATGTTGGTGAAGGGCATATTGAAGAAGGATCAGCCGAGTGGTTCTTGTGGGAGAACAACTCCATTTGGCTCACTAACTTCACACACCATCAGGCTTCCAAGCAGCTCTCAAGGAAACTCAGTTTTCACACTCTATGCTTAGTGCCCTTTGAGTGCATGATCTAGGAATGAACCTGGTAGAGCATCCCACACAAACGAATACTCCACATGCGGGTTTCACATGCCACCAACTCCACATTCACAGGCAACTTCAGCGCCACAGCCGTTTTCAGATAGCCCTCAATGCAAAGGCTCTAGACGCAAATATTGGTGTGAGAGCTAATTCAATCAAGGAAACACTGCATGTTGGTGAAGGGCATATTGAAGAAGGATCAGCCGAGTGGTTCTTGTGGGAGAACAACTCCATTTGGCTCACTAACTTCACACACCATCAGGCTTCCAAGCAGCTCTCAAGGAAACTCAGTTTTCACACTCTATGCTTAGTGCCCTTTGTATGGCTAGGACTGAAATGAACCTGGTAGAGCATCCCACACAAACAAATGCTCCACATGCGGGTTTCACATGCCACCAACTCCACATTCACAGGCAACTTCAGCGCCACAGCCGTTTTCAGATAGCCCTCAATGCAAAGGCTCTAGACGCAAATATTGGTGTGAGAGCTAATTCAATCAAGGAAACACTGCATGTTGGTGAAGGGCATATTGAAGAAGGATCAGCCGAGTGGTTCTTGTGGGAGAACAACTCCATTTTGCTCACTAACTTCACACACCATCAGGCTTCCAAGCAGCTCTCAAGGAAACTCAGTTTTCACACTCTATGCTTAGTGCCCTTTGTATGGCTAGGACTGAAATGAACCTGGTAGAGCATCCCACACAAACGAATGCTCCACATGCGGGTTTCACATGCCACCAACTCCACATTCACAGGCAACTTCAGCGCCACAGCCGTTTTCAGATAGCCCCCAATGCAAAGGCTCTAGACGCAAATATTGGTGTGAGAGCTAATTCAATCAAGGAAACACTGCATGTTGGTGAAGGGCATATTGAAGAAGGATCAGCCGAGTGGTTCTTGTGGGAGAACAACTCCATTTGGCTCACTAACTTCACACACCATCAGGCTTCCAAGCAGCTCTCAAGGAAACTCAGTTTTCATACTCCATGCTTAGTGCCCTTTGAGTGCATTATCTAGGAATGAACCTGGTAGAGCATCCCACACAAACGAATGCTCCACATGCGGGTTTCACATGCCACCAACTCCACATTCACAGGCAACTTCAGCGCCACAGCCGTTTTCAGATAGCCCTCAATGCAAAGGCTCTAGACGCAAATATTGGTGTGAGAGCTAATTCAATCAAGGAAACACTGCATGTTGGTGAAGGGCATATTGAAGAAGGATCAGCCGAGTGGTTCTTGTGGGAGAACAACTCCATTTGGCTCACTAACTTCACACACCATCAGGCTTCCAAGCAGCTCTCAAGGAAACTCAGTTTTCACACTCTATGCTTAGTGCCCTTTGTATGGCTAGGACTGAAATGAACCTGGTAGAGCATCCCACACAAACGAATGCTCCACATGCGGGTTTCACATGACACCAACTCCACATTCACAGGCAACTTCAGCGCCACAGCCGTTTTCAGATAGCCCTCAATGCAAAGGCTCTAGACGCAAATATTGGTGTGAGAGCTAATTCAATCAAGGAAACACTGCATGTTGGTGAAGGGCATATTGAAGAAGGATCAGCCGAGTGGTTCTTGTGGGAGAACAACTCCATTTGGCTCACTAACTTCACACACCATCAGGCTTCCAAGCAGCTCTCAAGGAAACTCAGTTTTCACACTCTATGCTTAGTGCCCTTTGAGTGCATTATCTAGGAATGAACCTGGTAGAGCATCCCACAGAAACGAATGCTCCACATGCGGGTTTCACATGCCACCAACTCCACATTCACAGGCAACTTCAGCGCCACAGCCGTTTTCAGATAGCCCTCAATGCAAAGGCTCTAGACGCAAATATTGGTGTGAGAGCTAATTCAATCAAGGAAACACTGCATGTTGGTGAAGGGCATATTGAAGAAGGATCAGCCGAGTGGTTCTTGTGGGAGAACAACTCCATTTGGCTCACTAACTTCACACACCATCAGGCTTCCAAGCAGCTCTCAAGGAAACTCAGTTTTCACACTCTATGCTTAGTGCCCTTTGTATGGCTAGGACTAAAATGAACCTGGTAGAGCATCCCACACAAACGAATGCTCCACATGCGGGTTTCACATGCCACCAACTCCACATTCACAGGCAACTTCAGCGCCACAGCCGTTTTCAGATAGCCCTCAATGCAAAGGCTCTAGACGCAAATATTGGTGTGAGAGCTAATTCAATCAAGGAAACACTGCATGTTGGTGAAGGGCATATTGAAGAAGGATCAGCCGAGTGGTTCTTGTGGGAGAACAACTCCATTTGGCTCACTAACTTCACACACCATCAGGCTTCCAAGCAGCTCTCAAGGAAACTCAGTTTTCACACTCTATGCTTAGTGCCCTTTGAGTGCATTATCTAGGAATGAACCTGGTAGAGCATCCCACACAAACGAATGCTCCACATGCGGGTTTCACATGCCACCAACTCCACATTCACAGGCAACTTCAGCGCCACAGCCGTTTTCAGATAGCCCTCAATGCAAAGGCTCTAGACGCAAATATTGGTGTGAGAGCTAATTCAATCAAGGAAACACTGCATGTTGGTGAAGGGCATATTGAAGAAGGATCAGCCGAGTGGTTCTTGTGGGAGAACAACTCCATTTGGCTCACTAACTTCACACACCATCAGGCTTCCAAGCAGCTCTCAAGGAAACTCAGTTTTCACACTCTATGCTTAGTGCCCTTTGTATGGCTAGGACTGAAATGAACCTGGTAGAGCATCCCACACAAACGAATGCTCCACATGCGGGTTTCACATGCCACCAACTCCACATTCACAGGCAACTTCAGCGCCACAGCCGTTTTCAGATAGCCCTCAATGCAAAGGCTCTAGACGCAAATATTGGTGTGAGAGCTAATTCAATCAAGGAAACACTGCATGTTGGTGAAGGGCATATTGAAGAAGGATCAGCCGAGTGGTTCTTGTGGGAGAACAACTCCATTTGGCTCACTAACTTCACACACCATCAGGCTTCCAAGCAGCTCTCAAGGAAACTCAGTTTTCACACTCTATGCTTAGTGCCCTTTGTATGGCTAGGACTGAAATGAACCTGGTAGAGCATCCCACACAAACGAATGCTCCACATGCGGGTTTCACATGCCACCAACTCCACATTCACAGGCAACTTCAGCGCCACAGCCGTTTTCAGATAGCCCTCAATGCAAAGGCTCTAGACGCAAATATTGGTGTGAGAGCTAATTCAATCAAGGAAACACTGCATGTTGGTGAAGGGCATATTGAAGAAGGATCAGCCGAGTGGTTCTTGTGGGAGAACAACTCCATTTGGCTCACTAACTTCACACACCATCAGGCTTCCAAGCAGCTCTCAAGGAAACTCAGTTTTCACACTCTATGCTTAGTGCCCTTTGAGTGCATTATCTAGGAATGAACCTGGTAGAGCATCCCACAGAAACGAATGCTCCACATGCGGGTTTCACATGCCACCAACTCCACATTCACAGGCAACTTCAGCGCCACAGCCGTTTTCAGATAGCCCTCAATGCAAAGGCTCTAGACGCAAATATTGGTGTGAGAGCTAATTCAATCAAGGAAACACTGCATGTTGGTGAAGGGCATATTGAAGAAGGATCAGCCGAGTGGTTCTTGTGGGAGAACAACTCCATTTGGCTCACTAACTTCACACACCATCAGGCTTCCAAGCAGCTCTCAAGGAAACTCAGTTTTCACACTCTATGCTTAGTGCCCTTTGAGTGCATGATCTAGGAATGAACCTGGTAGAGCATCCCACACAAACGAATGCTCCACATGCGGGTTTCACATGCCACCAACTCCACATTCACAGGCAACTTCAGCGCCACAGCCGTTTTCAGATAGCCCTCAATGCAAAGGCTCTAGACGCAAATATTGGTGTGAGAGCTAATTCAATCAAGGAAACACTGCATGTTGGTGAAGGGCATATTGAAGAAGGATCAGCCGAGTGGTTCTTGTGGGAGAACAACTCCATTTGGCTCACTAACTTCACACACCATCAGGCTTCCAAGCAGCTCTCAAGGAAACTCAGTTTTCACACTCTATGCTTAGTGCCCTTTGAGTGCATTATCTAGGAATGAACCTGGTAGAGCATCCCACAAAAACGAATGCTCCACATGCGGGTTTCACATACCACCAACTCCACATTCACAGGCAACTTCAGCGCCACAGCCGTTTTCAGATAGCCCTCAATGCAAAGGCTCTAGACGCAAATATTGGTGTGAGAGCTAATTCAATCAAGGAAACACTGCATGTTGGTGAAGGGCATATTGAAGAAGGATCAGCCGAGTGGTTCTTGTGGGAGAACAACTCCATTTGGCTCACTAACTTCACACACCATCAGGCTTCCAAGCAGCTCTCAAGGAAACTCAGTTTTCACACTCTATGCTTAGTGCCCTTTGTATGGCTAGGACTAAAATGAACCTGGTAGAGCATCCCACACAAACGAATGCTCCACATGCGGGTTTCACATGCCACCAACTCCACATTCACAGGCAACTTCAGCGCCACAGCCGTTTTCAGATAGCCCTCAATGCAAAGGCTCTAGACGCAAATATTGGTGTGAGAGCTAATTCAATCAAGGAAACACTGCATGTTGGTGAAGGGCATATTGAAGAAGGATCAGCCGAGTGGTTCTTGTGGGAGAACAACTCCATTTGGCTCACTAACTTCACACACCATCAGGCTTCCAAGCAGCTCTCAAGGAAACTCAGTTTTCACACTCTATGCTTAGTGCCCTTTGAGTGCCTAGGACTGAAATGAACCTGGTAGAGCATCCCACACAAACGAATGCTCCACATGCGGGTTTCACATGCCACCAACTCCACATTCACAGGCAACTTCAGCGCCACAGCCGTTTTCAGATAGCCCTCAATGCAAAGGCTCTAGACGCAAATATTGGTGTGAGAGCTAATTCAATCAAGGAAACACTGCATGTTGGTGAAGGGCATATTGAAGAAGGATCAGCCGAGTGGTTCTTGTGGGAGAACAACTCCATTTGGCTCACTAACTTCACACACCATCAGGCTTCCAAGCAGCTCTCAAGGAAACTCAGTTTTCACACTCTATGCTTAGTGCCCTTTGAGTGCATTATCTAGGAATGAACCTGGTAGAGCATCCCACACAAACGAATGCTCCACATGCGGGTTTCACATGCCACCAACTCCACATTCACAGGCAACTTCAGCGCCACAGCCGTTTTCAGATAGCCCTCAATGCAAAGGCTCTAGACGCAAATATTGGTGTGAGAGCTAATTCAATCAAGGAAACACTGCATGTTGGTGAAGGGCATATTGAAGAAGGATCAGCCGAGTGGTTCTTGTGGGAGAACAACTCCATTTGGCTCACTAACTTCACACACCATCAGGCTTCCAAGCAGCTCTCAAGGAAACTCAGTTTTCACACTCTATGCTTAGTGCCCTTTGTATGGCTAGGACTGAAATGAACCTGGTAGAGCATCCCACACAAACGAATGCTCCACATGCGGGTTTCACATGCCACCAACTCCACATTCACAGGCAACTTCAGCGCCACAGCCGTTTTCAGATAGCCCTCAATGCAAAGGCTCTAGACACAAATATTGGTGTGAGAGCTAATTCAATCAAGGAAACACTGCATGTTGGTGAAGGGCATATTGAAGAAGGATCAGCCGAGTGGTTCTTGTGGGAGAACAACTCCATTTGGCTCACTAACTTCACACACCATCAGGCTTCCAAGCAGCTCTCAAGGAAACTCAGTTTTCACACTCTATGCTTAGTGCCCTTTGTATGGCTAGGACTGAAATGAACCTGGTAGAGCATCCCACACAAACGAATGCTCCACATGCGGGTTTCACATGCCACCAACTCCACATTCACAGGCAACTTCAGCGCCACAGCCGTTTTCAGATAGCCCTCAATGCAAAGGCTCTAGACGCAAATATTGGTGTGAGAGCTAATTCAATCAAGGAAACACTGCATGTTGGTGAAGGGCATATTGAAGAAGGATCAGCCGAGTGGTTCTTGTGGGAGAACAACTCCATTTGGCTCACTAACTTCACACACCATCAGGCTTCCAAGCAGCTCTCAAGGAAACTCAGTTTTCACACTCTATGCTTAGTGCCCTTTGAGTGCATGATCTAGGAATGAACCTGGTAGAGCATCCCACACAAACGAATGCTCCACATGCGGGTTTCACATGCCACCAACTCCACATTCACAGGCAACTTCAGCGCCACAGCCGTTTTCAGATAGCCCTCAATGCAAAGGCTCTAGACGCAAATATTGGTGTGAGAGCTAATTCAATCAAGGAAACACTGCATGTTGGTGAAGGGCATATTGAAGAAGGATCAGCCGAGTGGTTCTTGTGGGAGAACAACTCCATTTGGCTCACTAACTTCACACACCATCAGGCTTCCAAGCAGCTCTCAAGGAAACTCAGTTTTCACACTCTATGCTTAGTGCCCTTTGAGTGCATGATCTAGGAATGAACCTGGTAGAGCATCCCACACAAACGAATGCTCCACATGCGGGTTTCACATGCCACCAACTCCACATTCACAGGCAACTTCAGCGCCACAGCCGTTTTCAGATAGCCCTCAATGCAAAGGCTCTAGACGCAAATATTGGTGTGAGAGCTAATTCAATCAAGGAAACAGTGCATGTTGGTGAAGGGCATATTGAAGAAGGATCAGCCGAGTGGTTCTTGTGGGAGAACAACTCCATTTGGCTCACTAACTTCACACACCATCAGGCTTCCAAGCAGCTCTCAAGGAAACTCAGTTTTCACACTCTATGCTTAGTGCCCTTTGTATGGCTAGGACTGAAATGAACCTGGTAGAGCATCCCACACAAACGAATGCTCCACATGCGGGTTTCACATGCCACCAACTCCACATTCACAGGCAACTTCAGCGCCACAGCCGTTTTCAGATAGCCCTCAATGCAAAGGCTCTAGACGCAAATATTGGTGTGAGAGCTAATTCAATCAAGGAAACACTGCATGTTGGTGAAGGGCATATTGAAGAAGGATCAGCCGAGTGGTTCTTGTGGGAGAACAACTCCATTTTGCTCACTAACTTCACACACCATCAGGCTTCCAAGCAGCTCTCAAGGAAACTCAGTTTTCACACTCTATGCTTAGTGCCCTTTGTATGGCTAGGACTGAAATGAACCTGGTAGAGCATCCCACACAAACGAATGCTCCACATGCGGGTTTCACATGCCACCAACTCCACATTCACAGGCAACTTCAGCGCCACAGCCGTTTTCAGATAGCCCCCAATGCAAATGCTCTAGACGCAAATATTGGTGTGAGAGCTAATTCAATCAAGGAAACACTGCATGTTGGTGAAGGGCATATTGAAGAAGGATCAGCCGAGTGGTTCTTGTGGGAGAACAACTCCATTTGGCTCACTAACTTCACACACCATCAGGCTTCCAAGCAGCTCTCAAGGAAACTCAGTTTTCATACTCCATGCTTAGTGCCCTTTGAGTGCATTATCTAGGAATGAACCTGGTAGAGCATCCCACACAAACGAATGCTCCACATGCGGGTTTCACATGCCACCAACTCCACATTCACAGGCAACTTCAGCGCCACAGCCGTTTTCAGATAGCCCTCAATGCAAAGGTTCTAGACGCAAATATTGGTGTGAGAGCTAATTCAATCAAGGAAACACTGCATGTTGGTGAAGGGCATATTGAAGAAGGATCAGCCGAGTGGTTCTTGTGGGAGAACAACTCCATTTGGCTCACTAACTTCACACACCATCAGGCTTCCAAGCAGCTCTCAAGGAAACTCAGTTTTCACACTCTATGCTTAGTGCCCTTTGTATGGCTAGGACTGAAATGAACCTGGTAGAGCATCCCACACAAACGAATGCTCCACATGCGGGTTTCACATGCCACCAACTCCACATTCACAGGCAACTTCAGCGCCACAGCCGTTTTCAGATAGCCCTCAATGCAAAGGCTCTAGACGCAAATATTGGTGTGAGAGCTAATTCAATCAAGGAAACACTGCATGTTGGTGAAGGGCATATTCAAGAAGGATCAGCCGAGTGGTTCTTGTGGGAGAACAACTCCATTTGGCTCACTAACTTCACACACCATCAGGCTTCCAAGCAGCTCTCAAGGAAACTCAGTTTTCACACTCTATGCTTAGTGCCCTTTGTATGGCTAGGACTGAAATGAACCTGGTAGAGCATCCCACACAAACGAATGCTCCACATGCGGGTTTCACATGCCACGAACTCCACATTCACAGGCAACTTCAGCGCCACAGCCGTTTTCAGATAGCCCTCAATGCAAAGGCTCTAGACGCAAATATTGGTGTGAGAGCTAATTCAATCAAGGAAACACTGCATGTTGGTGAAGGGCATATTGAAGAAGGATCAGCCGAGTGGTTCTTGTGGGAGAACAACTCCATTTGGCTCACTAACTTCACACACCATCAGGCTTCCAAGCAGCTCTCAAGGAAACTCAGTTTTCACACTCTATGCTTAGTGCCCTTTGAGTGCATGATCTAGGAATGAACCTGGTAGAGCATCCCACACAAACGAATGCTCCACATGCGGGTTTCACATGCCACCAACTCCACATTCACAGGCAACTTCAGCGCCACAGCCGTTTTCAGATAGCCCTCAATGCAAAGGCTCTAGACGCAAATATTGGTGTGAGAGCTAATTCAATCAAGGAAACACTGCATGTTGGTGAAGGGCATATTGAAGAAGGATCAGCCGAGTGGTTCTTGTGGGAGAACAACTCCATTTGGCTCACTAACTTCACACACCATCAGGCTTCCAAGCAGCTCTCAAGGAAACTCAGTTTTCACACTCTATGCTTAGTGCCCTTTGTATGGCTAGGACTGAAATGAACCTGGTAGAGCATCCCACACAAACGAATGCTCCACATGCGGGTTTCACATGCCACCAACTCCACATTCACAGGCAACTTCAGCGCCACAGCCGTTTTCAGATAGCCCTCAATGCAAAGGCTCTAGACGCAAATATTGGTGTGAGAGCTAATTCAATCAAGGAAACACTGCATGTTGGTGAAGGGCATATTGAAGAAGGATCAGCCGAGTGGTTCTTGTGGGAGAACAACTCCATTTGGCTCACTAACTTCACACACCATCAGGCTTCCAAGCAGCTCTCAAGGAAACTCAGTTTTCACACTCTATGCTTAGTGCCCTTTGTATGGCTAGGACTGAAATGAACCTGGTAGAGCATCCCACACAAACAAATGCTCCACATGCGGGTTTCACATGCCACCAACTCCACATTCACAGGCAACTTCAGCGCCACAGCCGTTTTCAGATAGCCCTCAATGCAAAGGCTCTAGACGCAAATATTGGTGTGAGAGCTAATTCAATCAAGGAAACACTGCATGTTGGTGAAGGGCATATTGAAGAAGGATCAGCCGAGTGGTTCTTGTGGGAGAACAACTCCATTTTGCTCACTAACTTCACACACCATCAGGCTTCCAAGCAGCTCTCAAGGAAACTCAGTTTTCACACTCTATGCTTAGTGCCCTTTGTATGGCTAGGACTGAAATGAACCTGGTAGAGCATCCCACACAAACGAATGCTCCACATGCGGGTTTCACATGCCACCAACTCCACATTCACAGGCAACTTCAGCGCCACAGCCGTTTTCAGATAGCCCCCAATGCAAAGGCTCTAGACGCAAATATTGGTGTGAGAGCTAATTCAATCAAGGAAACACTGCATGTTGGTGAAGGGCATATTGAAGAAGGATCAGCCGAGTGGTTCTTGTGGGAGAACAACTCCATTTGGCTCACTAACTTCACACACCATCAGGCTTCCAAGCAGCTCTCAAGGAAACTCAGTTTTCATACTCCATGCTTAGTGCCCTTTGAGTGCATTATCTAGGAATGAACCTGGTAGAGCATCCCACACAAACGAATGCTCCACATGCGGGTTTCACATGCCACCAACTCCACATTCACAGGCAACTTCAGCGCCACAGCCGTTTTCAGATAGCCCTCAATGCAAAGGCTCTAGACGCAAATATTGGTGTGAGAGCTAATTCAATCAAGGAAACACTGCATGTTGGTGAAGGGCATATTGAAGAAGGATCAGCCGAGTGGTTCTTGTGGGAGAACAACTCCATTTGGCTCACTAACTTCACACACCATCAGGCTTCCAAGCAGCTCTCAAGGAAACTCAGTTTTCACACTCTATGCTTAGTGCCCTTTGAGTGCATTATCTAGGAATGAACCTGGTAGAGCATCCCACACAAACGAATGCTCCACATGCGGGTTTCACATGCCACCAACTCCACATTCACAGGCAACTTCAGCGCCACAGCCGTTTTCAGATAGCCCTCAATGCAAAGGCTCTAGACGCAAATATTGGTGTGAGAGCTAATTCAATCAAGGAAACACTGCATGTTGGTGAAGGGCATATTGAAGAAGGATCAGCCGAGTGGTTCTTGTGGGAGAACAACTCCATTTGGCTCACTAACTTCACACACCATCAGGCTTCCAAGCAGCTCTCAAGGAAACTCAGTTTTCACATTCTATGCTTAGTGCCCTTTGAGTGCATTATCTAGGAATGAACCTGGTAGAGCATCCCACACAAACGAATGCTCACCATGCGGGTTTCACATGCCACCAACTCCACATTCACAGGCAACTTCAGCGCCACAGCCGTTTTCAGATAGCCCTCAATGCAAAGGCTCTAGACGCAAATATTGGTGTGAGAGCTAATTCAATCAAGGAAACACTGCATGTTGGTGAAGGGCATATTGAAGAAGGATCAGCCGAGTGGTTCTTGTGGGAGAACAACTCCATTTGGCTCACTAACTTCACACACCATCAGGCTTCCAAGCAGCTCTCAAGGAAACTCAGTTTTCACACTCTATGCTTAGTGCCCTTTGAGTGCATTATCTAGGAATGAACCTGGTAGAGCATCCCACACAAACGAATGCTCCACATGCGGGTTTCACATGCCACCAACTCCACATTCACAGGCAACTTCAGCGCCACAGCCGTTTTCAGATAGCCCTCAATGCAAAGGCTCTAGACGCAAATATTGGTGTGAGAGCTAATTCAATCAAGGAAACACTGCATGTTGGTGAAGGGCATATTGAAGAAGGATCAGCCGAGTGGTTCTTGTGGGAGAACAACTCCATTTGGCTCACTAACTTCACACACCATCAGGCTTCCAAGCAGCTCTCAAGGAAACTCAGTTTTCACACTCTATGCTTAGTGCCCTTTGTATGGCTAGGACTGAAATGAACCTGGTAGAGCATCCCACACAAACGAATGCTCCACATGCGGGTTTCACATGCCACCAACTCCACATTCACAGGCAACTTCAGCGCCACAGCCGTTTTCAGATAGCCCTCAATGCAAAGGCTCTAGACGCAAATATTGGTGTGAGAGCTAATTCAATCAAGGAAACACTGCATGTTGGTGAAGGGCATATTGAAGAAGGATCAGCCGAGTGGTTCTTGTGGGAGAACAACTCCATTTGGCTCACTAACTTCACACACCATCAGGCTTCCAAGCAGCTCTCAAGGAAACTCAGTTTTCACACTCTATGCTTAGTGCCCTTTGAGTGCATGATCTAGGAATGAACCTGGTAGAGCATCCCACACAAACGAATGCTCCACATGCGGGTTTCACATGCCACCAACTCCACATTCACAGGCAACTTCAGCGCCACAGCCGTTTTCAGATAGCCCTCAATGCAAAGGCTCTAGACGCAAATATTGGTGTGAGAGCTAATTCAATCAAGGAAACACTGCATGTTGGTGAAGGGCATATTGAAGAAGGATCAGCCGAGTGGTTCTTGTGGGAGAACAACTCCATTTGGCTCACTAACTTCACACACCATCAGGCTTCCAAGCAGCTCTCAAGGAAACTCAGTTTTCACACTCTATGCTTAGTGCCCTTTGAGTGCATTATCTAGGAATGAACCTGGTAGAGCATCCCACACAAACGAATGCTCCACATGCGGGTTTCACATGCCACCAACTCCACATTCACAGGCAACTTCAGCGCCACAGCCGTTTTCAGATAGCCCTCAATGCAAAGGCTCTAGACGCAAATATTGGTGTGAGAGCTAATTCAATCAAGGAAACACTGCATGTTGGTGAAGGGCATATTGAAGAAGGATCAGCCGAGTGGTTCTTGTGGGAGAACAACTCCATTTGGCTCACTAACTTCACACACCATCAGGCTTCCAAGCAGCTCTCAAGGAAACTCAGTTTTCACACTCTATGCTTAGTGCCCTTTGAGTGCATTATCTAGGAATGAACCTGGTAGAGCATCCCACACAAACGAATGCTCCACATGCGGGTTTCACATGCCACCAACTCCACATTCACAGGCAACTTCATCGCCACAGCCGTTTTCAGATAGCCCTCAATGCAAAGGCTCTAGACGCAAATATTGGTGTGAGAGCTAATTCAATCAAGGAAACACTGCATGTTGGTGAAGGGCATATTGAAGAAGGATCAGCCGAGTGGTTCTTGTGGGAGAACAACTCCATTTGGCTCACTAACTTCACACACCATCAGGCTTCCAAGCAGCTCTCAAGGAAACTCAGTTTTCACACTCTATGCTTAGTGCCCTTTGAGTGCATGATCTAGGAATGAACCTGGTAGAGCATCCCACAGAAA
>NW_026698917.1:0-41938 GCF_030435755.1 Ochotona princeps | reverse complement strand
GTTTCACATGCCACCAACTCCACATGCACAGGCAACTTCAGCGCCACAGCCATTTTCAGATAGCCCTCAATGTAAAGGCTCTAGACGCAAATATTGGTGTGAGAGCTAATTCAATCAAGGAAACACTGCATGTTGGTGAAGGGCATATTGAAGAAGGATTAGCCGAGTGGTTCTTGTGGGAGAACAACTCCATTTGGCTCACTAACTTCACACACCATCAGGCTTCCAAGCAGCTCTCAAGGAAACTCAATTTTCACACTCTATGCTTAGTGCCCTTTGAGTGCATTATCTAAGAATGAACCTGGTAGAGTATCCCACAAAAACGAATGCTCCACATGCGGGTTTCATATGCCACCAACTCCACATTCACAGGCAACTTCAGCGCCACAGCCGTTTTCAGATAGCCCTCAATGCAAAGGCTCTAGACGCAAATATTGGTGTGAGAGCTAATTCAATCAAGGAAACACTGCATGTTGGTGAAGGGCATATTGAAGAAGGATCAGCTGAGTGGTTCTTGTGGGTGAACAACTCCATTTGGCTCACTAACTTCACACACCATCAGGCTTCCAAGCAGCTCTCAAGGAAACTCAGTTTTCACACTCTATGCTTAGTGCCCTTTGATTGCATTAACTTGGAAGGAACCTGGTAGAGCATCCCACACAAACGAATGCTCCACATGCGGGTTTCACATGCCACCAACTCCACATTCACAGGCAACTTCAGCGCCACAGCCATTTTCAGATAGCCCTCAATGCAAAGGCTCCAGACGCAAATATTGGTGTGAGAGCTAATTCAATCAAGGAAACACTGCATGTTGGTGAAGGGCATATTGAAGAAGGATCAGCCGAGTGGTTCTTGTGGGAGAACAACTCCATTTGGCTCACTAACTTCACACACCATCAGGCTTCCAAGCAGCTCTCAAGGAAACTCAGTTTTCACACTCTATGCTTAGTGCCCTTTGAGTGCATTATCTAGGAATGAACCTGGTAGAGCATCCCACACAAACGAATGCTCCACATGCGGGTTTCACATGCCACCAGCTCCACATTCACAGGCAACTTCAGCGCCACAGCCGTTTTCAGATAGCCCTCAATGCAAAGGCTCTAGACGCAAATATTGGTGTGAGAGCTAATTCAATCAAGGAAACACTGCATGTTGGTGAAGGGCATATTGAAGAAGGATCAGCCGAGTGGTTCTTGTGGGAGAACAACTCCATTTGGCTCACTAACTTCACACACCATCAGGCTTCGAAGCAGCTCTCAAGGAATCTCAGTTTTCACACTCTATGCTTAGTGCCCTTTGAGTGCATTATCTAGGAATGAACCTGGTAGAGCATCCCACACAAACGAATGCTCCACATGCGGGTTTCATATGCCACCAACTCCACATTCACAGGCAACCTCAGCGCAACAGCTGTTTTCAGATAGCCCTCATTGCAAAGGCTCTAGACGCAAATATTGGTGTGAGAGCTAATTCAATCAAGGAAACACTGCATGTTGGTGAAGGGCATATTGAAGAAGGATCAGCCGAGTGGTTCTTGTGGGAGAACAACTCCATTTGGCTCACTAACTTTACACACCATCAGGTTTCCAAGCAGCTCTCAAGGAAACTCAGTTTTCACACTCTATGCTTAGTGCCCTTTGATTGCATTATGTTGGAATGAACCTGGTAGAGCATCCCACACAAACGAATGCTCCACATGCGGGTTTCACATGCCACCAACTCCACATTCACAGGCAACTTCAGCGCCACAGCCGTTTTCAGATAGCCCTCAATGCAAAGACTCTAGACGCAAATATTGGTGTGAGAGCTAATTCAATCAAGGAAACACTGCATGTTGGTGAAGGGCATATTGAAGAAGGATCAGCCGAGTGGTTCTTGTGGGAGAACAACTCCATTTGGCTCACTAACTTCACACACCATCAGGCTTCCAAGCAGCTCTCAAGGAAAGGAAACTCAGTTTTCACACTCTATGCTTAGTGCCCTTTGAGTGCATTATCTAGGAATGAACCTGGTAGAGCATCCCTCAAAAACGAATGCTCCACATGCGGGTTTCACATGCCACCAACTCCACATTCACAGGCAACTTCAGCGCCACAGCTGTTTTCAGATAGCCCTCATTGCAAAGGCTCTAGACGCAAATATTGGTGTGAGAGCTAATTCAATCAAGGAAACACTGCATGTTGGTGAAGGGCATATTGAAGAAGGATCAGCCGAGTGGTTCTTGTGGGAGAACAACTCCATTTGGCTCACTAACTTTACACACCATCAGGCTTCCAAGCAGCTCTCAAGGAAACTCAGTTTTCACACTCTATGCTTAGTGCCCTTTGATTGCATTATGTTGGAATGAACCTGGTAGAGCATCCCACACAAACGAATGCTCCACATGCGGGTTTCACATGCCAACACCTCCACATTCACAGGCAACTTCAGCGCCACAGCCATTTTCAGATAGCCCCCAAAGTAAAGGCTCTAGACGCAAATATTGGTGTGAGAGCTAATTCAATCAAGGAAACACTGCATGTTGGTGAAGGGCATATTGAAGAAGGATTAGCCGAGTGGTTCTTGTGGGAGAACAACTCCATTTGGCTCACTAACTTCACACACCATCAGGCTTCCAAGCAGCTCTCAAGGAAACTCAGTTTTCACACTCTATGCTTAGTGCCCTTTGAGTGCATTATCTAGGAATGAACCTGGTAGAGCATCCCACACAAACGAATGCTCCACATGCGGGTTTCACGTGCCACCAACTCCACATTCACAGGCAACTTCAGCGCCACAGCCGTTTTCCGATAGCCCTCAATGCAAAGGCTCTAGATGCAAATATTGGTGTGAGAGCTAATTCAATCAAGGAAACACTGCATGTTGGTGAAGGGCATATTGAAGAAGGATCAGCCGAGTGGTTCCTGTGGGAGAACAACTCCATTTGGCTCACTAACTTCACACACCATCAGGCTTCCAAGCAGCTCTCAAGGAAACTCAGTTTTCACACTCTATGCTTAGTGCCCTTTGAGTGCATTATCTAGGAATGAACCTGGTAGAGCATCCCACAAAAACGAATGCTCCACATGCGGGTTTCATATGCCACCAACTCCACATTCACAGGCAACTTCAGCGCCACAGCCGTTTTCAGATAGCCCTCAATGCAAAGGCTCTAGACGCAAATATTGGTGTGAGAGCTAATTCAATCAAGGAAACACTGCATGTTGGTGAAGGGCATATTGAAGAACGATTAGCCGAGTGGTTCTTGTGGGAGAACAACTCCATTTGGCGCACTAACTTCACACACCATCAGGCTTCCAAGCAGCTCTCAAGGAAACTCAGTTTTCACACTCTATGCTTAGTGCCCTTTGAGTGCATTATCTTGGAATGAACCTGGTAGAGCATCCCACACAAACGAATGCTCCACATGCGGGTTTCACTTGCCACCAACTCCACATTCACAGGCAACTTCAGCGCCACAGCCGTTTTCAGATAGCCCTCAATGTAAAGGCTCTAGACGCAAATATTGGTGTGAGAGCTAATTCAATCAAGGAAACACTGCATGTTGGTGAAGGGCATATTGAAGAAGGTTTAGCCGAGTGGTTCTTGTTGGAGAACAACTCCATTTGGCTCACTAACTTCACACACCATCAGGCTTCCAAGCAGCTCTCAAGGAAACTCAGTTTTCACACTCTATGCTTAGTGCTCTTTGAGCGCCTAGGACTGAAATGAATCTTGGTGAGCATCCCACACAAACGAATGCTCCACATGCGGGTTTCACATGCCACCAACTCCACATTCACAAGCAACTTCAGCGCAACAGCCGTTTTCAGATAGCCCTCAATGCAAAGGCTCTAGAGGCAAATATTTGTGTGAGAGCTAATTCAATCAAGGAAACACTGCATGTTGGTGAAGGGCATATTGAAGAAGGATCAGCCGAGTGGTTCTTGTGGGAGAACAACTCCATTTGGCTCACTAACTTCACACACCATCAGGCTTCCAAGCAGCTCTCAAGGAAACTCAGTTTTCACACTCTATGCTTAGTGCCCTTTGAGTGCATTATCTTGGAATGAACCTGGTAGAGCATCCCACACAAACGAATGCTCCACATGCAGGTTTCACATGCCACCAACTCCACATTCACAGGCAACTTCAGCGTCACAGCCGTTTTCAGATAGCCCTCAATGCAAAGGCTCTAGACGCAAATATTGGTGTGAGAGCTAATTCAATCAAGGAAACACTGCATGTTGGTGAAGGGCATATTGAAGAAGGATCAGCCGAGTGGTTCTTGTGGGAGAACAAGTCCATTTGGCTCACTAACTTCACACACCATCAGGCTTCCAAGCAGCTCTCAAGGAAACTCAGTTTTCACACTCTATGCTTAGTGCCCTTTGAGTGCCTACGACTGAAATGAAGCTTGATGAGCATCCCACACAAACGAATGCTCCACATGCGGGTTTCACATGCCACCAACTCCACATTCACAGGCAACTTCAGCGCAACAGCCGTTTTCAGATAGCCCTCAATGCAAAGGCTCTAGACGCAAATATTGGTGTGAGAGCTAATTCAATCAAGGAAACACTGCATGTTGGTGAAGGGCATATTGAAGAAGGATCAGCCGAGTGGTTCTTGTGGGAGAACAACTCCATTTGGCTCACTAACTTCACACACCATCAGGCTTCCAAGCAGCTCTCAAGGAAACTCAGTTTTCACACTCTATGCTTAGTGCCCTTTGAGTGCATTATCTAGGAATGAACCTGGTAGAGCATCCCACACAAACGAATGCTCCACATGCGGGTTTCACATGCCACCAACTCCACATTCACAGGCAACTTCAGCGCAACAGCCGTTTTCAGATAGCCCTCAATGCAAAGGCTCTCGACGCAAATATTGGTGTGAGAGCTAATTCAATCAAGGAAACACTGCATGTTGGTGAAGGGCATATTGAAGAAGGATCAGCCGAGTGGTTCTTGTGGGAGAACAACTCCATTTGGCTCACTAACTTTACACACCATCAGGCTTCCAAGCAGCTCTCAAGGAAACTCAGTTTTCACACTCTATGCTTAGTGCCCTTTGAGTGCATTATCTTGGAATGAACCTGGTAGAGCATCCCACACAAACGAATGCTCCACATGCGGGTTTCACATGCCACCAACTCCACATTCACAGGCAACTTCAGCGCCACAGCCGTTTTCAGATAGCCCTCAATGTAAAGGCTCTAGACGCAAATATTGGTGTGAGAGCTAATTCAATCAAGGAAACACTGCATGTTGGTGAAGGGCATATTGAAGAAGGATTAGCCGAGTGGTTCTTGTGGGAGAACAACTCCATTTGGCTCACTAACTTCACACACCATCAGGCTTCCAAGCAGCTCTCAAGGAAACTCAGTTTTCACACTCTATGCTTAGTGCCCTTTAGTGCATTATCTAGGAATGAACCTGGTAGAGCATCCCACACAAACGAATGCTCCACATGCGGGTTTCACATGCCACCAACTCCACATTCACAGGCAACTTCAGCGCAACAGCCGTTTTCACATAGCCCTCAATGCAAAGGCTCCAGACGCAAATATTCGTGTGAGAGCTAATTCAATCAAGGAAACACTGCATGTTGGTGAAGGGCATATTGAAGAAGGATCAGCCGAGTGGTTCTTGTGGGAGAACAACTCCATTTGGCTCACTAACTTCACACACCATCAGGCTTCCAAGCAGCTCTCAAGGAAACTCAGTTTTCACACTCTATGCTTAGTGCCCTTTGAGTGCCTACGACTGAAATGAAGCTTGGTGAGCATCCCACACAAACGAATGCTCCACATGCGGGTTTCACATGCCACCAACTCCACATTCACAGGCAACTTCAGCGCCACAGCCGTTTTCAGATAGCCCTCAATGCAAAGGCTCTAGAGGCAAATATTTGTGTGAGAGCTAATTCAATCAAGGAAACACTGCATGTTGGTGAAGGGCATATTGAAGAAGGATCAGCCGAGCGGATCTTGTGGGAGAACAACTCCATTTGGCTCACTAACTTCACACACCATCAGGCTTCCAAGCAGCTCTCAAGGAAACTCAGTTTTCACACTCTATGCTTAGTGCCCTTTGAGTGCCTAGGACTGAAATGAAGCTTGGTGAGCATCCCACACAAACGAATGCTCCACATGCGGGTTTCACATGCCACCAACTCCACATTCACAGGCAACTTCAGCGCCACAGCCGTTTTCAGATAGCCCTCAATGCAAAGGCTCTAGAAGCAAATATTGGTGTGAGAGCTAATTCAATCAAGGAAACACTGCATGTTGGTGAAGGGCATATTGAAGAAGGATCAGCCGAGTGGTTCTTGTGGGTGAACAACTCCATTTGGCTCACTAACTTCACACACCATCAGGCTTCCAAGCAGCTCTCAAGGAAACTCAGTTTTCACACTCTATTCTTAGTACCCTATGAGTGCCTACGACTGAAATGAAGCTTGGTGAGCATCCCACACAAACGAATGCTCCACATGCGGGTTTCACGTGCCAGCAACTCCACATTCACAGGCAACTGCAGCGCCACAGCCGTTTTCACATAGCCCTCAATGCAAAGGCTCTAGACGCAAATATTGGTGTGAGAGCTAATTCAATCAAGGAAACACTGCATGTTGGCGAAGGGCATATTGAAGAAGGATCAGCCGAGCGGATCTTGTGGGAGAACAACTCCATTTGGCTCACTAACTTCACACACCATCAGGCTTCCAAGCAGCTCTCAAGGAAACTCAGTTTTCACACTGTATGCTTAGTGCCCTTTGAGTGCATTATCTAGGAATGAACCTGGTAGAGCATCCCACACAAACGAATGCTCCACATGCGTGTTTCACATGCCACCAACTCCACATTCACAGGCAACTTCAGCGCAACAGCCGTTTTCAGATAGCCCTCAATGCAAAGGCTCTAGACGCAAATATTGGTGTGAGAGCTAATTCAATCAAGGAAACACTGCATGTTGGTGAAGGGCATATTGAAGAAGGATCAGCCGAGTGGTTCTTGTGGGAGAACAAGTCCATTTGGCTCACTAACTTTACACACCATCAGGCTTCCAAGCAGCTCTCAAGGAAACTCAGTTTTCACACTCTATGCTTAGTGCCCTTTGAGTGCATTATCTTGGAATGAACCTGGTAGAGCATCCCACACAAACGAATGCTCCACATGCGGGTTTCACATGCCACCAACTCCACATTCACAGGCAACTTCAGCGCCACAGCCGTTTTCAGATAGCCCTCAATGTAAAGGCTCTAGACGCAAATATTGGTGTGAGAGCTAATTCAATCAAGGAAACACTGCATGTTGGTGAAGGGCATATTGAAGAAGGATTAGCCGAGTGGTTCTTGTGGGAGAACAACTCCATTTGGCTCACTAACTTCACACACCATCAGGCTTCCAAGCAGCTCTCAAGGAAACTCAGTTTTCACACTCTATGCTTAGTGCCCTTTAGTGCATTATCTAGGAATGAACCTGGTAGAGCATCCCACACAAACGAATGCTCCACATGCGGGTTTCACATGCCACCAACTCCACATTCACAGGCAACTTCAGCGCAACAGCCGTTTTCACATAGCCCTCAATGCAAAGGCTCCAGACGCAAATATTGGTGTGAGAGCTAATTCAATCAAGGAAACACTGCATGTTGGTGAAGGGCATATTGAAGAAGGATCAGCCGAGTGGTTCTTGTGGGAGAACAACTCCATTTGGCTCACTAACTTCACACACCATCAGGCTTCCAAGCAGCTCTCAAGGAAACTCAGTTTTCACACTCTATGCTTAGTGCCCTTTGAGTGCCTACGACTGAAATGAAGCTTGGTGAGCATCCCACACAAACGAATGCTCCACATGCGGGTTTCACATGCCACCAACTCCACATTCACAGGCAACTTCAGAGCCACAGCCGTTTTCAGATAGCCCTCAATGCAAAGGCTCTAGACGCAAATATTGGTGTGAGAGCTAATTCAATCAAGGAAACACTGCATGTTGGTGAAGGGCATATTGAAGAAGGATCAGCCGAGCGGATCTTGTGGGAGAACAACTCCATTTGGCTCACTAACTTCACACACCATCAGGCTTCCAAGCAGCTCTCAAGGAAACTCAGTTTTCACACTCTATGCTTAGTGCCCTTTGAGTGCCTAGGACTGAAATGAAGCTTGGTGAGCATCCCACACAAACGAATGCTCCACATGCGGGTTTCACGTGCCACCAACTCCACATTCACAGGCAACTTCAGCGCCACAGCCGTTTTCAGATAGCCCTCAATGCAAAGGCTCTAGAAGCAAATATTGGTGTGAGAGCTAATTCAATCAAGGAAACACTGCATGTTGGTGAAGGGCATATTGAAGAAGGATCAGCCGAGTGGTTCTTGTGGGTGAACAACTCCATTTGGCTCACTAACTTCACACACCATCAGGCTTCCAAGCAGCTCTCAAGGAAACTCAGTTTTCACACTCTATTCTTAGTACCCTATGAGTGCCTACGACTGAAATGAAGCTTGGTGAGCATCCCACACAAACGAATGCTCCACATGCGGGTTTCACGTGCCAGCAACTCCACATTCACAGGCAACTGCAGCGCCACAGCCGTTTTCACATAGCCATCAATGCAAAGGCTCTAGATGCAAATATTGGTGTGAGAGCTAATTCAATCAAGGAAACACTGCATGTTGGCGAAGGGCATATTGAAGAAGGATCAGCCGAGCGGATCTTGTGGGAGAACAACTCCATTTGGCTCACTAACTTTACACACCATCAGGCTTCCAAGCAGCTCTCAAGGAAACTCAGTTTTCACACTCTATGCTTAGTGCCCTTTGATTGCATTATCTTGGAATGAACCTGGTAGAGCATCCCACACAAACGAATGCTCCACATGCGGGTTTCACGTGCCACCAACTCCACATGCACAGGCAACTTCAGCGCCACAGCCATTTTCAGATAGCCCTCAATGTAAAGGCTCTAGACGCAAATATTGGTGTGAGAGCTAATTCAATCAAGGAAACACTGCATGTTGGTGAAGGGCATATTGAAGAAGGATTAGCCGAGTGGTTCTTGTGGGAGAACAACTCCATTTGGCTCACTAACTTCACACACCATCAGGCTTCCAAGCAGCTCTCAAGGAAACTCAGTTTTCACACTCTATGCTTAGTGCCCTTTGAGTGCATTATCTAAGAATGAACCTGGTAGAGTATCCCACAAAAACGAATGCTCCACATGCGGGTTTCATATGCCACCAACTCCACATTCACAGGCAACTTCAGCGCCACAGCCGTTTTCAGATAGCCCTCAATGCAAAGGCTCTAGACGCAAATATTGGTGTGAGAGCTAATTCAATCAAGGAAACACTGCATGTTGGTGAAGGGCATATTGAAGAAGGATCAGCTGATTGGTTCTTGTGGCAGAACAACTCCATTTGGCTCACTAACTTCACACACCATCAGGCTTCCAAGCAGCTCTCAAGGAAACTCAGTTTTCACACTCTATGCTTAGTGCCCTTTGATTGCATTAACTTGGAAGGAACCTGGTAGAGCATCCCACACAAACAAATGCTCCACATGCGGGTTTCACATGCCACCAACTCCACATTCACAGGCAACTTCAGCGCCACAGCCATTTTCAGATAGCCCTCAATGCAAAGGCTCCAGACGCAAATATTGGTGTGAGAGCTAATTCAATCAAGGAAACACTGCATGTTGGTGAAGGGCATATTGAAGAAGGATCAGCCGAGTGGTTCTTGTGGGAGAACAACTCCATTTGGCTCACTAACTTCACACACCATCAGGCTTCCAAGCAGCTCTCAAGGAAACTCAGTTTTCACACTCTATGCTTAGTGCCCTTTGAGTGCATTATCTAGGAATGAACCTGGTAGAGCATCCCACACAAACGAATGCTCCACATGCGGGTTTCACATGCCACCAGCTCCACATTCACAGGCAACTTCAGCGCCACAGCCGTTTTCAGATAGCCCTCAATGCAAAGGCTCTAGACGCAAATATTGGTGTGAGAGCTAATTCAATCAAGGAAACACTGCATGTTGGTGAAGGGCATATTGAAGAAGGATCAGCCGAGTGGTTCTTGTGGGAGAACAACTCCATTTGGCTCACTAACTTCACACACCATCAGGCTTCGAAGCAGCTCTCAAGGAATCTCAGTTTTCACACTCTATGCTTAGTGCCCTTTGAGTGCATTATCTAGGAATGAACCTGGTAGAGCATCCCACACAAACGAATGCTCCACATGCGGGTTTCATATGCCACCAACTCCACATTCACAGGCAACCTCAGCGCAACAGCTGTTTTCAGATAGCCCTCATTGCAAAGGCTCTAGACGCAAATATTGGTGTGAGAGCTAATTCAATCAAGGAAACACTGCATGTTGGTGAAGGGCATATTGAAGAAGGATCAGCCGAGTGGTTCTTGTGGGAGAACAACTCCATTTGGCTCACTAACTTTACACACCATCAGGTTTCCAAGCAGCTCTCAAGGAAACTCAGTTTTCACACTCTATGCTTAGTGCCCTTTGATTGCATTATGTTGGAATGAACCTGGTAGAGCATCCCACACAAACGAATGCTCCACATGCGGGTTTCACATGCCACCAACTCCACATTCACAGGCAACTTCAGCGCCACAGCCGTTTTCAGATAGCCCTCAATGCAAAGACTCTAGACGCAAATATTGGTGTGAGAGCTAATTCAATCAAGGAAACACTGCATGTTGGTGAAGGGCATATTGAAGAAGGATCAGCCGAGTGGTTCTTGTGGGAGAACAACTCCATTTGGCTCACTAACTTCACACACCATCAGGCTTCCAAGCAGCTCTCAAGGAAACTCAGTTTTCACACTCTATGCTTAGTGCCCTTTGAGTGCATTATCTAGGAATGAACCTGGTAGAGCATCCCACAAAAACGAATGCTCCACATGCGGGTTTCACATGCCACCAACTCCACATTCACAGGCAACTTCAGCGCCACAGCTGTTTTCAGATAGCCCTCATTGCAAAGGCTCTAGACGCAAATATTGGTGTGAGAGCTAATTCAATCAAGGAAACACTGCATGTTGGTGAAGGGCATATTGAAGAAGGATCAGCCGAGTGGTTCTTGTGGGAGAACAACTCCATTTGGCTCACTAACTTTACACACCATCAGGCTTCCAAGCAGCTCTCAAGGAAACTCAGTTTTCACACTCTATGCTTAGTGCCCTTTGATTGCATTATGTTGGAATGAACCTGGTAGAGCATCCCACACAAACGAATGCTCCACATGCGGGTTTCACATGCCAACACCTCCACATTCACAGGCAACTTCAGCGCCACAGCCATTTTCAGATAGCCCCCAAAGTAAAGGCTCTAGACGCAAATATTGGTGTGAGAGCTAATTCAATCAAGGAAACACTGCATGTTGGTGAAGGGCATATTGAAGAAGGATTAGCCGAGTGGTTCTTGTGGGAGAACAACTCCATTTGGCTCACTAACTTCACACACCATCAGGCTTCCAAGCAGCTCTCAAGGAAACTCAGTTTTCACACTCTATGCTTAGTGCCCTTTGAGTGCATTATCTAGGAATGAACCTGGTAGAGCATCCCACACAAACGAATGCTCCACATGCGGGTTTCACGTGCCACCAACTCCACATTCACAGGCAACTTCAGCGCCACAGCCGTTTTCACATAGCCCTCAATGCAAAGGCTCTAGATGCAAATATTGGTGTGAGAGCTAATTCAATCAAGGAAACACTGCATGTTGGTGAAGGGCATATTGAAGAAGGATCAGCCGAGTGGTTCCTGTGGGAGAACAACTCCATTTGGCTCACTAACTTCACACACCATCAGGCTTCCAAGCAGCTCTCAAGGAAACTCAGTTTTCACACTCTATGCTTAGTGCCCTTTGAGTGCATTATCTAGGAATGAACCTGGTAGAGCATCCCACAAAAACGAATGCTCCACATGCGGGTTTCATATGCCACCAACTCCACATTCACAGGCAACTTCAGCGCCACAGCCGTTTTCAGATAGCCCTCAATGCAAAGGCTCTAGACGCAAATATTGGTGTGAGAGCTAATTCAATCAAGGAAACACTGCATGTTGGTGAAGGGCATATTGAAGAACGATTAGCCGAGTGGTTCTTGTGGGAGAACAAGTCCATTTGGCTCACTAACTTCACACACCATCAGGCTTCCAAGCAGCTCTCAAGGAAACTCAGTTTTCACACTCTATGCTTAGTGCCCTTTGAGTGCCTACGACTGAAATGAAGCTTGATGAGCATCCCACACAAACGAATGCTCCACATGCGGGTTTCACATGCCACCAACTCCACATTCACAGGCAACTTCAGCGCCACAGCCGTTTTCAGATAGCCCTCAATGCAAAGGCTCTAGACGCAAATATTGGTGTGAGAGCTAATTCAATCAAGGAAACACTGCATGTTTGTGAAGGGCATATTGAAGAAGGATCAGCCGAGTGGTTCTTGTGGGAGAACAACTCCATTTGGCTCACTAACTTCACACACCATCAGGCTTCCAAGCAGCTCTCAAGGAAACTCAGTTTTCACACTCTATGCTTAGTGCCCTTTGAGTGCATTATCTAGGAATGAACCTGGTAGAGCATCCCACACAAACGAATGCTCCACATGCGGGTTTCACATGCCACCAACTCCACATTCACAGGCAACTTCAGCGCAACAGCCGTTTTCAGATAGCCCTCAATGCAAAGGCTCTCGACGCAAATATTGGTGTGAGAGCTAATTCAATCAAGGAAACACTGCATGTTGGTGAAGGGCATATTGAAGAAGGATCAGCCGAGTGGTTCTTGTGGGAGAACAAGTCCATTTGGCTCACTAACTTTACACACCATCAGGCTTCCAAGCAGCTCTCAAGGAAACTCAGTTTTCACACTCTATGCTTAGTGCCCTTTGAGTGCATTATCTTGGAATGAACCTGGTAGAGCATCCCACACAAACGAATGCTCCACATGCGGGTTTCACATGCCACCAACTCCACATTCACAGGCAACTTCAGCGCCACAGCCGTTTTCAGATAGCCCTCAATGTAAAGGCTCTAGACGCAAATATTGGTGTGAGAGCTAATTCAATCAAGGAAACACTGCATGTTGGTGAAGGGCATATTGAAGAAGGATTAGCCGAGTGGTTCTTGTGGGAGAACAACTCCATTTGGCTCACTAACTTCACACACCATCAGGCTTCCAAGCAGCTCTCAAGGAAACTCAGTTTTCACACTCTATGCTTAGTGCCCTTTAGTGCATTATCTAGGAATGAACCTGGTAGAGCATCCCACACAAACGAATGCTCCACATGCGGGTTTCACATGCCACCAACTCCACATTCACAGGCAACTTCAGCGCAACAGCCGTTTTCACATAGCCCTCAATGCAAAGGCTCCAGACGCAAATATTCGTGTGAGAGCTAATTCAATCAAGGAAACACTGCATGTTGGTGAAGGGCATATTGAAGAAGGATCAGCCGAGTGGTTCTTGTGGGAGAACAACTCCATTTGGCTCACTAACTTCACACACCATCAGGCTTCCAAGCAGCTCTCAAGGAAACTCAGTTTTCACACTCTATGCTTAGTGCCCTTTGAGTGCCTACGACTGAAATGAAGCTTGGTGAGCATCCCACACAAACGAATGCTCCACATGCGGGTTTCACATGCCACCAACTCCACATTCACAGGCAACTTCAGCGCCACAGCCGTTTTCAGATAGCCCTCAATGCAAAGGCTCTAGAGGCAAATATTTGTGTGAGAGCTAATTCAATCAAGGAAACACTGCATGTTGGTGAAGGGCATATTGAAGAAGGATCAGCCGAGCGGATCTTGTGGGAGAACAACTCCATTTGGCTCACTAACTTCACACACCATCAGGCTTCCAAGCAGCTCTCAAGGAAACTCAGTTTTCACACTCTATGCTTAGTGCCCTTTGAGTGCCTAGGACTGAAATGAAGCTTGGTGAGCATCCCACACAAACGAATGCTCCACATGCGAGTTTCACGTGCCACCAACTCCACATTCACAGGCAACTTCAGCGCCACAGCCGTTTTCAGATAGCCCTCAATGCAAAGGCTCTAGAAGCAAATATTGGTGTGAGAGCTAATTCAATCAAGGAAACACTGCATGTTGGTGAAGGGCATATTGAAGAAGGATCAGCCGAGTGGTTCTTGTGGGTGAACAACTCCATTTGGCTCACTAACTTCACACACCATCAGGCTTCCAAGCAGCTCTCAAGGAAACTCAGTTTTCACACTCTATTCTTAGTACCCTATGAGTGCCTACGACTGAAATGAAGCTTGGTGAGCATCCCACACAAACGAATGCTCCACATGCGGGTTTCACGTGCCAGCAACTCCACATTCACAGGCAACTGCAGCGCCACAGCCGTTTTCACATAGCCCTCAATGCAAAGGCTCTAGACGCAAATATTGGTGTGAGAGCTAATTCAATCAAGGAAACACTGCATGTTGGCGAAGGGCATATTGAAGAAGGATCAGCCGAGCGGATCTTGTGGGAGAACAACTCCATTTGGCTCACTAACTTCACACACCATCAGGCTTCCAAGCAGCTCTCAAGGAAACTCAGTTTTCACACTGTATGCTTAGTGCCCTTTGAGTGCATTATCTAGGAATGAACCTGGTAGAGCATCCCACACAAACGAATGCTCCACATGCGGGTTTCACATGCCACCAACTCCACATTCACAGGCAACTTCAGCGCAACAGCCGTTTTCACATAGCCCTCAATGCAAAGGCTCTAGACGCAAATATTGGTGTGAGAGCTAATTCAATCAAGGAAACACTGCATGTTGGTGAAGGGCATATTGAAGAAGGATCAGCCGAGTGGTTCTTGTGGGAGAACAAGTCCATTTGGCTCACTAACTTTACACACCATCAGGCTTCCAAGCAGCTCTCAAGGAAACTCAGTTTTCACACTCTATGCTTAGTGCCCTTTGAGTGCATTATCTTGGAATGAACCTGGTAGAGCATCCCACACAAACGAATGCTCCACATGCGGGTTTCACATGCCACCAACTCCACATTCACAGGCAACTTCAGCGCCACAGCCGTTTTCAGATAGCCCTCAATGTAAAGGCTCTAGACGCAAATATTGGTGTGAGAGCTAATTCAATCAAGGAAACACTGCATGTTGGTGAAGGGCATATTGAAGAAGGATTAGCCGAGTGGTTCTTGTGGGAGAACAACTCCATTTGGCTCACTAACTTCACACACCATCAGGCTTCCAAGCAGCTCTCAAGGAAACTCAGTTTTCACACTCTATGCTTAGTGCCCTTTAGTGCATTATCTAGGAATGAACCTGGTAGAGCATCCCACACAAACGAATGCTCCACATGCGGGTTTCACATGCCACCAACTCCACATTCACAGGCAACTTCAGCGCAACAGCCGTTTTCACATAGCCCTCAATGCAAAGGCTCCAGACGCAAATATTGGTGTGAGAGCTAATTCAATCAAGGAAACACTGCATGTTGGTGAAGGGCATATTGAAGAAGGATCAGCCTAGTGGTTCTTGTGGGAGAACAACTCCATTTGGCTCACTAACTTCACACACCATCAGGCTTCCAAGCAGCTCTCAAGGAAACTCAGTTTTCACACTCTATGCTTAGTGCCCTTTGAGTGCCTACGACTGAAATGAAGCTTGGTGAGCATCCCACACAAACGAATGCTCCACATGCGGGTTTCACATGCCACCAACTCCACATTCACAGGCAACTTCAGAGCCACAGCCGTTTTCAGATAGCCCTCAATGCAAAGGCTCTAGAGGCAAATATTTGTGTGAGAGCTAATTCAATCAAGGAAACACTGCATGTTGGTGAAGGGCATATTGAAGAAGGATCAGCCGAGCGGATCTTGTGGGAGAACAACTCCATTTGGCTCACTAACTTCACACACCATCAGGCTTCCAAGCAGCTCTCAAGGAAACTCAGTTTTCACACTCTATGCTTAGTGCCCTTTGAGTGCCTAGGACTGAAATGAAGCTTGGTGAGCATCCCACACAAACGAATGCTCCACATGCGGGTTTCACGTGCCACCAACTCCACATTCACAGGCAACTTCAGCGCCACAGCCGTTTTCAGATAGCCCTCAATGCAAAGGCTCTAGAAGCAAATATTGGTGTGAGAGCTAATTCAATCAAGGAAACACTGCATGTTGGTGAAGGGCATATTGAAGAAGGATCAGCCGAGTGGTTCTTGTGGGTGAACAACTCCATTTGGCTCACTAACTTCACACACCATCAGGCTTCCAAGCAGCTCTCAAGGAAACTCAGTTTTCACACTCTATTCTTAGTACCCTATGAGTGCCTACGACTGAAATGAAGCTTGGTGAGCATCCCACACAAACGAATGCTCCACATGCGGGTTTCACGTGCCAGCAACTCCACATTCACAGGCAACTGCAGCGCCACAGCCGTTTTCACATAGCCATCAATGCAAAGGCTCTAGATGCAAATATTGGTGTGAGAGCTAATTCAATCAAGGAAACACTGCATGTTGGCGAAGGGCATATTGAAGAAGGATCAGCCGAGCGGATCTTGTGGGAGAACAACTCCATTTGGCTCACTAACTTCACACACCATCAGGCTTCCAAGCAGCTCTCAAGGAAACTCAGTTTTCACAATCTATGCTTAGTGCCCTTTGAGTGCATTATCTAGGAATGAACCTGGTAGAGCATCCCACACAAACGAATGCTCCACATGCGGGTTTCACATGCCACCAACTCCACATTCACAGGCAACTTCAGCGCCACAGCCGTTTTCAGATAGCCCTCAATGCAAAGGCTCTAGAAGCAAATATTGGTGTGAGAGCTAATTCAATCAAGGAAACACTGCATGTTGGTGAAGGGCATATTGAAGAAGGATCAGCCGAGTGGATCTTGTGGGTGAACAACTCCATTTGGCTCACTAACTTCACACACCATCAGGCTTCCAAGCAGCTCTCAAGGAAACTCAGTTTTCACACTCTATTCTTAGTACCCTTTGAGTGCCTACGACTGAAATGAAGCTTGGTGAGCATCCCACACAAACGAATGCTCCACATGCGGGTTTCACATGCCACCAACTCCACATTCACAGGCAACTTCAGCGCCACAGCCGTTTTCACATAGCCCTCAATGCAAAGGCTCTAGACGCAAATATTGGTGTGAGAGCTAATTCAATCAAGGAAACACTGCATGTTGGCGAAGGGCATATTGAAGAAGGATCAGCCGAGTGGTTCTTGTGGGAGAACAACTCCATTTGGCTCACTAACTTCACACACCATCAGGCTTCCAAGCAGCTCTCAAGGAAACTCAGTTTTCACACTCTATGCTTAGTGCCCTTTGAGTGCCTAGGACTGAAAAGAAGCTTAGTGAGCATTCCACACAAACGAATGCTCCACATGCGGGTTTCACATGCCATCAACTCCACATTCACAGGCAACTTCAGCGCCACAGACGTTTTCAGATAGCCCTCAATGCAAAGGCTCTAGACGCAAATATTGGTGTGAGAGCTAATTCAATCAAGGAAACACTGCATGTTGGTGAAGGGCATATTGAAGAAGGATCAGCCGAGTGGTTCTTGTGGGAGAACAACTCCATTTGGCTCACTAACTTCACACACCATCAGGCTTCCAAGCAGCTCTCAAGGAAACTCAGTTTTCACACTCTATGCTTAGTGCCCTTTGAGTGCATTAACTTGGAATGAACCTGGTAGAGCACCCCACACAAACGAATGCTCCACATGCGGGTTTCACATGCCACCAACTCCACATTCACAGGCAACTTCAGCGCCACAGCCGTTTTCACATAGCCCTCAATGCAAAGGCTCTAGACGCAAATATTGGTGTGAGAGCTAATTCAATCAAGGAAACACTGCATGTTGGTGAAGGGCATATTGAAGAAGGATCAGCCGAGTGGTTCTTGTGGGAGAACAACTCCATTTGGCTCACTAACTTCACACACCATCAGGCTTCCAAGCAGCTCTCAAGGAAACTCAGTTTTCACACTCTATGCTTAGTGCCCTTTAGTGCATTATCTAGGAATGAACCTGGTAGAGCATCCCACACAAACGAATGCTCCACATGCGGGTTTCACATGCCACCAACTCCACATTCACAGGCAACTTCAGCGCCACAGCCGTTTTCAGATAGCCCTCAATGCAAAGGCTCTAGACGCAAATATTGGTGTGAGAGCTAATTCAATCAAGGAAACACTGCATGTTGGTGAAGGGCATATTGAAGAAGGATCAGCCGAGTGGTTCTTGTGGGAGAACAAGTCCATTTGGCTCACTAACTTCACACACCATCAGGCTTCCAAGCAGCTCTCAAGGAAACTCAGTTTTCACACTCTATGCTTAGTGCCCTTTGAGTGCCTAGGACTGAAATGAAGCTTGTTGAGCATTCCACACAAACGAATGCTCCACATGCGGGTTTCACGTGCCACCAACTCCACATTCACAGGCAACTTCAGCGCCACAACCATTTTCAGATAGCCCTCAATGTAAAGGCTCTAGACGCAAATATTGGTGTGAGAGCTAATTCAATCAAGGAAACACTGCATGTTGGTGAAGGGCATATTGAAGAAGGATTAGCCGAGTGGTTCTTGTGGGAGAACAAGTCCATTTGGCTCACTAACTTCACACACCATCAGGCTTCCAAGCAGCTCTCAAGGAAACTCAGTTTTCACACTCTATGCTTAGTGCCCTTTAGTGCATTATCTAGGAATGAACCTGGTAGAGCATCCCACACAAACGAATGCTCCACATGCGGGTTTCACATGCCACCAACTCCACATTCACAGGCAACTTCAGCGCAACAGCCGTTTTCACATAGCCCTCAATGCAAAGGCTCTAGACGCAAATATTGGTGTGAGAGCTAATTCAATCAAGGAAACACTGCATGTTGGTGAAGGGCATATTGAAGAAGGATCAGCCGAGTGGTTCTTGTGGGAGAACAACTCCATTTGGCTCACTAACTTCACACACCATCAGGCTTCCAAGCAGCTCTCAAGGAAACTCAGTTTTCACACTCTATGCTTAGTGCCCTTTGAGTGCATTAACTTGGAATGAACCTGGTAGAGCATCCCACACAAACGAATGCTCCACATGCGGGTTTCACATGCCACCAACTCCACATTCACAGGCAACTTCAGCCCCACAGCCGTTTTCACATAGCCCTCAATGCAAAGGCTCTAGACGTAAATATTGGTGTGAGAGCTAATTCAATCAAGGAAACACTGCATGTTCGTGAAGGGCATATTGAAGAAGGATCAGCCGAGTGGTTCTTGTGGGAGAACAACTCCATTTGACTCACTAACTTCACACACCATCAGGCTTCCAAGCAGCTCTCAAGGAAACTCAGTTTTCACACTCTATGCTTAGTGCCCTTTAGTGCATTATCTAGGAATGAACCTGGTAGAGCATCCCACACAAACGAATGCTCCACATGCGGGTTTCACATGCCACCAACTCCACATTCACAGGCAACTTCAGCGCCACAGCCATTTTCAGATAGCCCTCAATGCAAAGGCTCTAGACGCAAATATTGGTGTGAGAGCTAATTCAATCAAGGAAACACTGCATGTTATTGAAGGGCATATTGAAGAAGGATCAGCCGAGTGGTTTTTGTGGGAGAACAAGTCCATTTGGCTCACTAACTTCACACACCATCAGGCTTCCAAGCAGCTCTCAAGGAAACTCAGTTTTCACACTCTATGCTTAGTGCCCTTTGAGTGCTTTAACTTGGAATGAACCTGGTAGAGCATCCCACACAAACGAATGCTCCACATGCGGGTTTCACATGCCACCAACTCCACATTCAAAGGCAACTTCAGCGCCACAGCCGTTTTCACATAGCCCTCAAAGCAAAGGCTCTAGACGTAAATATTGGTGTGAGAGCTAATTCAATCAAGGAAACACTGCATGTTGGTGAAGGGCATATTGAAGAAGGATCAGCCGAGTGGTTCTTGTGGGAGAACACCTCCATTTGGCTCACTAACTTCACACACCATCAGGCTTCCAAGCAGCTCTCAAGGAAACTCAGTTTTCACACTCTATGCTTAGTGCCCTTTGAGTGCCTAGGACTGAAATGAAGCTTGGTGAGCATTCCACACAAACGAATGCTCCACATGCGGGTTTCACGTGCCACCAACTCCACATTCACAGGCAACTTCAGCGCCACAACCATTTTCAGATAGCCCTCAATGTAAAGGCTCTAGACGCAAATATTGGTGTGAGAGCTAATTCAATCAAGGAAACACTGCATGTTGGTGAAGGGCATATTGAAGAAGGATTAGCCGAGTGGTTCTTGTGGGAGAACAACTCCATTTGGCTCACCAACTTCACACACCATCAGGCTTCCAAGCAGCTCTCAAGGAAACTCAGTTTTCACACTCTATGCTTAGTGCCCTTTAGTGCATTATCTAGGAATGAACCTGGTAGAGCATCCCACACAAACGAATGCTCCACATGCGGGTTTCACATGCCACCAACTCCACATTCACAGCAACTTCAGCGCAACAGCCGTTTTCACATAGCCCTCAATGCAAAGGCTCTAGACGCAAATATTGGTGTGAGAGCTAATTCAATCAAGGAAACACTGCATGTTGGTGAAGGGCATATTGAAGAAGGATCAGCCGAGTGGTTCTTGTGGAAGAACAACTCCATTTGGCTCACTAACTTCACACACCATCAGGCTTCCAAGCAGCTCTCAAGGAAACTCAGTTTTCACACTCTATGCTTAGTGCCCTTTGAGTGCATTATCTAGGAATGAACCTGGTAGAGCATCCCACACAAACGAATGCTCCACATGCGGGTTTCACATGCCACCAACTCCACATTCACTGGCAACTTCAGCGCCACAGCCGTTTTCAGATAGCCCTCAATGCAAAGGCTCTAGACGTAAATATTGGTGTGAGAGCTATTTCAATCAAGGAAACACTGCATGTTGGTGAAGGGCATATTGAAGAAGGATCAGCCGAGTGGTTCTTGTGGGAGAACAACTCCATTTGGCTCACTAACTTCACACACCATCAGGCTTCCAAGCAGCTCTCAAGGAAACTCAGTTTTCACACTCTATGCTTAGAGCCCTTTGAGTGCCTAGGACTGAAATGAAGCTTGGTGAGCATCCCACACAAACGAATGCTCCACATGCGTGTTTCACATGCCACCAACTCCACATTCACAGGCAACTTCAGCGCCACAGCCGTTTTCAGATAGCCCTCAATGCAAAGGCTCTAGACGCAAATATTGGTGTGAGAGCTAATTCAATCAAGGAAACACTGCATGTTGGTGATGGGCATATTGAAGAAGGATCAGCCGAGAGGTTCTTGTGGGAGAACAACTCCATTTGGCTCACTAACTTCACACACCATCAGGCTTCCAAGCAGCTCTCAAGGAAACTCAGTTTTCACACTCTATGCTTAGTGCCCTTTGAGTGCATTATCTAGGAATGAACCTGGTAGAGCATCCCACACAAACGAATGCTCCACATGCGGGTTTCACATGCCACCAACTCCACATTCACAGGCAACTTCAGCGCCACAGCCGTTTTCAGATAGCCCTCAATGCAAAGGCTCTAGACGCAAATATTGGTGTGAGAGCTAATTCAATCAAGGAAACACTGCATGTTGGTGAAGGGCATATTGAAGAAGGATCAGCCGAGTGGTTCTTGTGGGAGAACAACTCCATTTGGCTCACTAACTTCACACACCATCAGGCTTCCAAGCAGCTCTCAAGGAAACTCAGTTTTCACACTCTATGCTTAGTGCCCTTTGAGTGCCTACGACTGAAATTAAGCTTGATGAGCATCCCACACAAACGAATGCTCCACATGCGGGTTTCACATGCCACCAACTCCACATTCACAGGCAACTTCAGCGCCACAGCCGTTTTCAGATAGCCCTCAATGCAAAGGCTCTAGACGCAAATATTGGTGTGAGAGCTAATTCAATCAAGGAAACACTGCATGTTGGTGAAGGGCATATTGAAGAAGGATCAGCCGAGTGTTCTTGTGGGAGAACAAGTCCATTTGGCTCACTAACTTCACACACCATCAGGCTTCCAAGCAGCTCTCAAGGAAGCTCAGTTTTCACACTCTATGCTTAGTGCCCTTTGATTGCCTTATGTTGGAATGAACCTGGTAGAGCATCCCACACAAACGAATGCTCCACATGCGGATTTCTCGTGCCACCAACTCCACATTCACAGGCAACTTCAGCGCCACAGCCATTTTCAGATAGCCCTCAATGTAAAGGCTCTAGACGCAAATATTGGTGTGAGAGCTAATTCAATCAAGGAAACACTGCATGTTGGTGAAGGGCATATTGAAGAAGGATTAGCCGAGTGGTTCTTGTGGGAGAACAACTCCATTTGGCTCACTAACTTCACACACCATCAGGCTTCCAAGCAGCTCTCAAGGAAACTCAGTTTTCACACTCTATGCTTAGTGCCCTTTAGTGCATTATCTAGGAATGAACCTGGTAGAGCATCCCACACAAACGAATGCTCCAAATGCGGGTTTCACATGCCACCAACTCCACATTCACAGGCAACTTCAGCGCAACAGCCGTTTTCACATAGCCCTCAATGCAAAGGCTCTAGACGCATATATTGGTGTGAGAGCTAATTCAATCAAGGAAACACTGCATGTTGGTGAAGGGCATATTGAAGAAGGATCAGCCGAGTGGTTCTTGTGGGAGAACAACTCCATTTGGCTCACTAACTTCACACACCATCAGGCTTCCAAGCAGCTCTCAAGGAAACTCAGTTTTCACACTCTATGCTTAGTGCCCTTTGAGTGCCTACGACTGAAATTAAGCTTGGTGAGCATCCCACACAAACGAATGCTCCACATGCGGGTTTCACGTGCCACCAACTCCACATGCACAGGTAACTTCAGCGCCACAGCCGTTTTCAGATAGCCCTCAATGCAAAGGCTCTAGAAGCAAATATTGGTGTGAGAGCTAATTCAATCAAGGAAACACTGCATGTTGGTGAAGGGCATATTGAAGAAGGATCAGCCGAGTGGTTCTTGTGGGAGAACAACTCCATTTGGCTCACTAACTTCACACACCATCAGGCTTCCAAGCAGCTCTCAAGGAAACTCAGTTTTCACACTCTATGCTTAGTGCCCTTTGAGTGCATTATTAGGAATGAACCTGGTAGAGCATCCCACACAAACGAATGCTCCACATGCGGTTTTCACATGCCACCAACTCCACATTCACAGGCAACTTCAGCGGCACAGCCGTTTTCAGATAGCCCTCAATGCAAAGGCTCTAGACGCAAATATTGGTGTGAGAGCTAATTCAATCAAGGAAACACTGCATGTTGGTGAAGGGCATATTGAAGAAGGATCAGCAGAGTGGTTCTTGTGGGAGAACAACTCCATTTGGCTCACTAACTTCACACACCATCAGGCTTCCAAGCAGCTCTCAAGGAAACTCAGTTTTCACACTCTAGGCTTAGTGCCCTTTGAGTGCATTATCTAGGAATGAACCTGGTAGAGCATCCCACACAAACGAATGCTCCACATGCGGGTTTCACATGCCACCAACTCCACATTCACAGGCAACTTCAGCGCCACAGCCGTTTTCAGATAGCCCTCAATGCAAAGGCTCTAGACGCAAATATTGGTGTGAGAGCTAATTCAATCAAGGAAACACTGCATGTTGGTGAAGGGCATATTGAAGAAGGATCAGCCGAGTGGTTCTTGTGGAGAACAACTCCATTTGGCTCACTAACTTCACACACCATCAGGCTTCCAAGCAGCTCTCAAGGAAACTCAGTTTTCACACTCTATGCTTAGTGCCCTTTGAGTGCATTATCTAGGAATGAACCTGGTAGAGCATCCCACACAAACGAATGCTCAACATGCGGGTTTCACATGCCACCAACTCCACATTCACAGGCAACTTCAGCGCCACAGCCGTTTTCAGATAGCCCTCAATGCAAAGGCTCTAGACGCAAATATTGGTGTGAGAGCTAATTCAATCAAGGAAACACTGCATGTTGGTGAAGGGCATATTGAAGAAGGATCAGCCGAGTGGTTCTTGTGGAGAACAACTCCATTTGCCTCACTAACTTCACACACCATCAGGCTTCCAAGCAGCTCTCAAGGAAACTCAGTTTTCACACTCTATGCTTAGTGCCCTTTGAGTGCATTATCTAGGAATGAACCTGGTAGAGCATCCCACACAAACGAATGCTCAACATGCGGGTTTCACATGCCACCAACTCCACATTCACAGGCAACTTCAGCGCGACAGCTGTTTTCAGACAGCCCTCAATGCAAAGGCTCTAGACGCAAATATTGGTGTGAGAGCTAATTCAATCAAGGAAACACTGCATGTTGGTGAAGGGCATATTGAAGAAGGATCAGCCGAGTGGTTCTTGTGGGAGAACAACTCCATTTGGCTCACTAACTTCACACACCATCAGGCTTCCAAGCAGCTCTCAAGGAAACTCAGTTTTCACACTCTATGCTTAGTGCCCTTTGTATGGCTAGGACTGAAATGAACCTGGTAGAGCATCCCACACAAACGAATGCTCCACATGCGGGTTTCACATGCCACCAACTCCACATTCACAGGCAACTTCAGCGCCACAGCCGTTTTCAGATAGCCCTCAATGCAAAGGCTCTAGACGCAAATATTGGTGTGAGAGCTAATTCAATCAAGGAAACACTGCATGTTGGTGAAGGGCATATTGAAGAAGGATCAGTCGAGTGGTTCTTGTGGGAGAACAACTCCATTTGGCTCACTAACTTCACACACCATCAGGCTTCCAAGCAGCTCTCAAGGAAACTCAGTTTTCACACTCTATGCTTAGTGCCCTTTGAGTGCATTATCTAGGAATGAACCTGGTAGAGCATCCCACACAAACTAATGCTCCACATGCGGGTTTCACATGCCACCAACTCCACATTCACAGGCAACTTCAGCGCCACAGCCGTTTTCAGATAGCCCTCAATGCAAAGGCTCTAGACGCAAATATTGGTGTGAGAGCTAATTCAATCAAGGAAACACTGCATGTTGGTGAAGGGCATATTGAAGAAGGATCAGTCGAGTGGTTCTTGTGGGAGAACAACTCCATTTGGCTCACTAACTTCACACACCATCAGGCTTCCAAGCAGCTCTCAAGGAAACTCAGTTTTCACACTCTATGCTTAGTGCCCTTTGAGTGCCTAGGATTGAAATGAACCTGGTAGAGCATCCCACACGAACAAATGCTCCACATGCGGGTTTCACATGCCACCAACTCCACATTCACAGGCAACTTCAGCGCCACAGCCGTTTTCAGATAGCCCTCAATGCAAAGGCTCTAGACGCAAATATTGGTGTGAGAGCTAATTCAATCAAGGAAACACTGCATGTTGGTGAAGGGCATATTGAAGAAGGATCAGCCGAGTGGTTCTTGTGGGAGAACAACTCCATTTGGCTCACTAACTTCACACACCATCAGGCTTCCAAGCAGCTCTCAAGGAAACTCAGTTTTCACACTCTATGCTTAGTGCCCTTGAGTGCCTAGGACTGAAATGAAGCTTGGTGAGCATCCCACACAAACGAATGCTCCACATGCGGGTTTCACGTGCCACCAACTCCACATGCACAGGCAACTTCAGCGCCACAGCCGTTTTCAGATAGCCCTCAATGCAAAGGCTCTAGAAGCAAATATTGGTGTGAGAGCTAATTCAATCAAGGAAACACTGCATGTTGGTGAAGGGCATATTGAAGAAGGATCAGCCGAGTGGTTCTTGTGGGAGAACAACTCCATTTGGCTCACTAACTTCACACACCATCAGGCTTCCAAGCAGCTCTCAAGGAAACTCAGTTTTCACAATCTATGCTTAGTGCCCTTTGAGTGCCTAGGACTGAAATGAAGCTTGGTGAGCATTCCACACAAACGAATGCTCCACATGCGGGTTTCACGTGCCAGCAACGCCACATTCACAGGCAACTTCAGCGCCACAGCCGTTTTCAGATAGCCCTCAATGCAAAGGCTCTAGAAGCAAATATTGGTGTGAGAGCTAATTCAATCAAGGAAACACTGCATGTTGGTGAAGGGCATATTGAAGAAGTATCAGCCGAGTGGTTCTTGTGGGAGAACAACTCCATTTGGCTCACTAACTTCACACACCATCAGGTTTCCAAGCAGCTCTCAAGGAAACTCAGTTTTCACACTCTATGCTTAGTGACCTTTGAGTGCCTAGGACTGAAATGAAGCTTGGTGAGCATTCCACACAAACGAATGCTCCACATGCGGGTTTCACATGCCATCAACTCCACATTCACAGGCAACTTCAGCGCCACAGCCGTTTTCAGATAGCCCTCAATGCAAAGGCTCTAGACGCAAATATTGGTGTGAGAGCTAATTCAATCAAGGAAACACTGCATGTTGGTGAAGGGCATATTGAAGAAGGATTAGCCGAGTGGTTCTTGTGGGAGAACAAGTCCATTTGGCTCACTAACTTCACACACCATCAGGATTCCAAGCAGCTCTCAAGGAAACTCAGTTTTCACACTCTATGCTTAGTGACTTTTGAGTGCATTATCTAGGAATGAACCTGGTAGAGCATCCCACACAAACGAATGCTCCACATGCGGGTTTCACATGCCACCAACTCCACATTCACAGGCAACTTCAGTGCCACAGCCGTTTTCAGATAGCCCTCAATGCAAAGGCTCTCGACGCAAATATTGGTGTGAGAGCTAATTCAATCAAGGAACCACTGCATGTTGGTGAAGGGCATATTGAAGAAGGCTCAGCCGAGTGGTTCTTGTGCGAGAACAACTCCATTTGGCTCACTAACTTCACACACCATCAGGCTTCCAAGCAGCTCTCAAGGAAACTCAGTTTTCACACTCTATGCTTAGTGCCCTTTGAGTGCATTATCTAGGAATGAACCTGGTAGAGCATCCCACACAAACGAATGCTCCACATGCGGGTTTCACATGCCACCAACTCCACATTCACAGGCAACTTCAGCGCCACAGCCGTTTTCAGATAGCCCTCAATGCAAAGGCTCTAGACGCAAATATTGGTGTGAGAGCTAATTCAATCAAGGAAACACTGCATGTTGGTGAAGGGCATATTAAAGAAGGCTCAGCCGAGTGGTTCTTGTGGGAGAACAACTCCATTTGCCTCACTAACTTCACACACCATCAGGCTTCCAAGCAGCTCTCAAGGAAACTCAGTTTTCACACTCTATGCTTAGTGCCCTTTGAGTGCATTATCTAGGAATGATCCTGGTAGAGCATCCCACACAAACGAATGCTGCACATGCGGGTTTCACATGCCACCAACTCCACATTCACTGGCAACTTCAGCGCCACAGCCGTTTTCAGATAGCCCTCAATGCAAAGGCTCTAGACGCAAATATTGGTGTGAGAGCTAATTCAATCAAGGAAATACTGCATGTTGGCGAAGGGCATATTGAAGAAGGATCAGCCGAGTGGTTCTTGTGGGAGAACAACTCCATTTGGCTCACTAACTTCACACACCATCAGGCTTCCAAGCAGCTCTCAAGGAAACTCAGTTTTCACACTCTATGCTTAGTGCCCTTTGAGTGCCTAGGACTGAAATGAAGCTTGGTGAGCATCCCACACAAATGTATGCTTCACATGCGGGTTTCACATGCCACCAACTCCACATTCACAGGCAACTTCAGCGCCACAGCCGTTTTCAGATAGCCCTCAATGCAAAGGCTCTAGACGCAAATATTTGTGTGAGAGCTAATTCAATCAAGGAAACACTGCATGTTGGTGAAGGGCATATTGAAGAAGGATCAGCCGAGAGGTTCTTGTGGGAGAACAACTCCATTTGGCTCACTAACTTCACACACCATCAGGCTTCCAAGCAGCTCTCAAGGAAACTCAGTTTTCACACTCTATGCTTAGTGCCCTTTGAGTGCATTATCAAGGAATGAACCTGATAGAGCATCCCACACAAACGAATGCACCACATGCGGGTTTCACATGCCACCAACTACACATTCACTGGCAACTTCAGCGCCACAGCCGTTTTCAGATAGCCCTCAATGCAAAGGCTCTAGACGCAAATATTGGTGTGAGAGCTAATTCAATCAAGGAAACACTGCATGTTGGCGAAGGGCATATTGAAGAAGGATTAGCCGAGTGGTTCTTGTGGGAGAACAACTGCATTTGGCTCACTAACTTCACACACCATCAGGATTCCAAGCAGCTCTCAAGGAAACTCAGTTTTCACACTCTATGCTTAGTGACTTTTGAGTGCATTATCTAGGAATGAACCTGGTAGAGCATCCACACAAACGAATGCTCCACATGCGGGTTTCACATGCCACCAACTCCACATTCACAAGCAACTTCAGCGCCACAGCCGTTTTCAGATAGCCCTCAATGCAAAGGCTCTCGACGCAAATATTGGTGTGAGAGCTAATTCAATCAAGGAACCACTGCATGTTGGTGAAGGGTATATTGAAGAAGGCTCAGCCGAGTGGTTCTTGTGCGAGAACAACTCCATTTGGCTCACTAACTTCACACACCATCAGGCTTCCAAGCAGCTCTCAAGGAAACTCAGTTTTCACACACTATGCTTAGTGCCCTTTGAGTGCATTATCTAGGAATGAACCTGGTAGAGCATCCCACACAAACGAATGCTCCACATGCGGGTTTCACATGCCACCAACTACACATTCACAGGCAACTTCAGCGCAACAGCCGTTTTCAGATAGCCCTCAATGCAAAGGCTCTAGACGTAAATATTGGTGTGAGAGCTAATTCAATCAAGGAAACACTGCATGTAGGTGAAGGGCATATTGAAGAAGGCTCAGCCGAGTGGTTCTTGTGGGAGAACAACTCCATTTGCCTCACTAACTTCACACACCATCAGGCTTCCAAGCAGCTCTCAAGGAAACTCAGTTTTCACACTCTATGCTTAGTGCCCTTTGAGTGCATTATCTAGGAATGATCCTGGTAGAGCATCCCACACAAACGAATGCTCCACATTCGGGTTTCACATGCCAGCAACTCCACAAACGCAGGCAACTTCAGCGCTACAGCCGTTTTCAGATAGCCCTCAATGCAAAGGCTCTAGACGCAAATATTGTTGTGAGAGCTAATTCAATCAAGGAAACACTGCCTGTTGGTGAAGGGCATATTGAAGAAGGATCAGCCGAGTGGTTCTTATGAGAGAACAACTCCATTTGGCTCACTAACTTCACACACCATCAGGCTTACAAGCAGCTCTCAAGGAAACTCAGTTATCACACTCTATGCTTAGTGCCCTTTGAGTGCCTAGGACTGAAATGAACCTGGTAGAGCATCCCACACAAACGAATGCTCCACATGCGGGTTTCACATGCCACCAACTCCACATTCTCAGGCAACTTCAGCGCCACAGCTGTTTTCAGATAGCCCTCAATGCAAAGGCTCTAGACTCAAATATTGTTGTGAGAGCTAATTCAATCAAGGAAACACTGCATGTTGGTGAAGGGCATATTGAAGAAGGATCAGCCGAGTGGTTCTTGTGGGAGAACAACTCCATTTGGCTCACTAACTTCACACACCATCAGGCTTCCAAGCAGCTCTCAAGGAAACTCAGTTTTCACACTCTATGCTTAGTGCCCTTTGAGTGCCTAGGACTGAAATGAACCTGGTAGAGCATCCCACACAAACGAATGCTCCACATGCGGGTTTCACATGCCACCAACTCCACATTCTCAGGCAACTTCAGCGCCACAGCCGTTTTCAGATAGCCCTCAATGCAATGGATCTAGACGCAAATATTGGTGTGAGAGCCAATTCAATCAAGGAAACACTGCATGTTGGTGAAGGGCATATTGAAGAAGGATCAGCCGAGTGGTTCTTGTGGGAGAACAACTCCATTTGGCTCACTAACTTCACACACCATCAGGCTTCCAAGCAGCTCTCAAGGAAACTCAGTTTTCACACTCTATGCTTAGTGCCCTTTGAGTGCCTAGGACTGAAATGAACCTGGTAGAGCATCCCACACAAACGTATGCTTCACATGCGGGTTTCACATGCCACCAACTCCACATTCACAGGCAACTTCAGCGCCACAGCCGTTTTCAGATAGCCCTCAATGCAAAGGCTCTAGACGCAAATATGGTGTGAGAGCTAATTCAATCATGGAAACACTGCATGTTGGTGAAGGGCATATTGAAGAAGGATCAGCCGAGAGGTTCTTGTGGGAGAACAACTGCATTTGGCTCACTAACTTCACACACCATCAGGCTTCCAAGCAGCTCTCAAGGAAACTCAGTTTTCACACTCTATGCTTAGTGCCCTTTGAGTGCATTATCAAGGAATGAACCTGGTAGAGCATCCCACACAAACGAATGCTCCACATGCGGGTTTCACATGCCACCAACTACACATTCACTGGCAACTTCAGCGCCACAGCCGTTTTCAGATAGCCCTCAATGCAAAGGCTCTAGACGCAAATATTGGTGTGAGAGCTAATTCAATCAAGGAAACACTGCATGTTGGCGAAGGGCATATTGAAGAAGGATCAGCCGAGTGGTTCTTGTGGAGAACAAGTCCATTTGGCTCACTAACTTCACACACCATCAGGATTCCAAGCAGCTCTCAAGGAAACTCAGTTTTCACACTCTATGCTTAGTGACTTTTGAGTGCATTATCTAGGAATGAACCTGGTAGAGCATCAAACACAAACGAATGCTCCACATGCGGGTTTCACATGCCACCAACTCCACATTCACAGGCAACTTCAGCGCCACAGCCGTTTTCAGATAGCCCTCAATGCAAAGGCTCTCGACGCAAATATTGGTGTGAGAGCTAATTCAATCAAGGAACCAATGCATGTTCGTGAAGGGCATATTGAAGAAGGCTCAGCCGAGTGGTTCTTGTGCGAGAACAACTCCATTTGGCTAACTAACTTCACACACCATCAGGCTTCCAAGCAGCTCTCAAGGAAACTCAGTTTTCACACTCTATGCTTAGTGCCCTTTGAGTGCATTATCTAGGAATGAACCTGGTAGAGCATCCCACACAAACGAATGCTCCACATGCGGGTTTCACATGCCACCAACTCCACATTCACAGGCAACTTCAGCGCAACAGCCGTTTTCAGATAGCCCTCAATGCAAAGGCTCTAGACGCAAATATTGGTGTGAGAGCTAATTCAATCAAGGAAACACTGCATGTTGGTGAAGGGCATATTGAAGAAGGCTCAGCCGAGTGGTTCTTGTGGGAGAACAACTCCATTTGCCTCACTAACTTCACACACCATCAGGCTTCCAAGCAGCTCTCAAGGAAACTCAGTTTTCACACTCTATGCTTAGTGCCCTTTGAGTGCATTATCTAGGAATGAACCTGTAGAGCATCCCACACGAACGAATGCTCCACATGCGGGTTTCACATGCCACCAACTCCACATTCACAGGCAACTTCAGCGCCACAGCCGTTTTCAGATAGCCCTCAATGCAAAGGCTCTAGACGCAAATATTGGTGTGAGAGCTAATTCAATCAAGGAAACACTGCATGTTGGTGAAGGGCATATTGAAGAAGGATCAGCCGAGTGGTTCTTGTGGGAGAACAACTCCATTTGGCTCACTAACTTCACACACCATCAGGCTTCCAAGCAGCTCTCAAGGAAGCTCAGTTTTCACACTCTATGCTTAGTGCCCTTTGATTGCCTTATGTTGGAATGAACCTGGTAGAGCATCCCACACAAACGAATGCTCCACATGCGGATTTCACGTGCCACCAACTCCACATTCACAGGCAACTTCAGCGCCACAGCCATTTTCAGATAGCCCTCAATGTAAAGGCTCTAGACGCAAATATTGGAGTGAGAGCTAATTCAATCAAGGAAACACTGCATGTTGGTGAAGGGCATATTGAAGAAGGATTAGCCGAGTGGTTCTTGTGGGAGAACAACTCCATTTGGCTCACTAACTTCACACACCATCAGGCTTCCAAGCAGCTCTCAAGGAAACTCAGTTTTCACACTCTATGCTTAGTGCCCTTTAGTGAATTATCTAGGAATGAACCTGGTAGAGCATCCCACACAAACGAATGCTCCACATGCGGGTTTCACATGCCACCAACTCCACATTCACAGGCAACTTCAGCGCAACAGCCGTTTTCACATAGCCCTCAATGCAAGGGCTCTAGACGCAAATATTGGTGTGAGAGCTAATTCAATCAAGGAAACACTGCATGTTGGTGAAGGGCATATTGAAGAAGGATCAGCCGAGTGGTTCTTGTGGGAGAACAACTCCATTTGGCTCACTAACTTCACACACCATCAGGCTTCCAAGCAGCTCTCAAGGAAACTCAGTTTTCACACTCTATGCTTAGTGCCCTTTGAGTGCCTAGGACTGAAATGAAGCTTGGTGAGCATCCCACACAAACGAATGCTCCACATGCGGGTTTCACGTGCCACCAACTCCACATGCACAGGCAACTTCAGCGCCACAGCCGTTTTCAGATAGCCCTCAATGCAAAGGCTCTAGACGCAAATATTGGTGTGAGAGCTAATTCAATCAAGGAAACACTGCATGTTGGTGAAGGGCATATTGAAGAAGGATCAGCTGAGTGGTTCTTGTGGGAGAACAACTCCATTTGGCTCACTAACTTCACACACCATCAGGCTTCCAAGCAGCTCTCAAGGAAACTCAGTTTTCACAATCTATGCTTAGTGCCCTTTGAGTGCCTAGGACTGAAATGAAGCTTGGTGAGCATTCCACACAAACGAATGCTCCACATGCGGGTTTCACATGCCACCAACTCCACATTCACAGGCAACTTCAGCGCCACAGCCGTTTTCAGATAGCCCTCAATGCAAAGGCTCTCGACGCAAATATTGGTGTGAGAGCTAATTCAATCAAGGAACCAATGCATGTTCGTGAAGGGCATATTGAAGAAGGCTCAGCCGAGTGGTTCTTGTGCGAGAACAACTCCATTTGGCTAACTAACTTCACACACCATCAGGCTTCCAAGCAGCTCTCAAGGAAACTCAGTTTTCACACTCTATGCTTAGTGCCCTTTGAGTGCATTATCTAGGAATGAACCTGGTAGAGCATCCCACACAAACGAATGCTCCACATGCGGGTTTCACATGCCACCAACTCCACATTCACAGGCAACTTCAGCGCAACAGCCGTTTTCAGATAGCCCTCAATGCAAAGGCTCTAGACGCAAATATTGGTGTGAGAGCTAATTCAATCAAGGAAACACTGCATGTTGGTGAAGGGCATATTGAAGAAGGCTCAGCCGAGTGGTTCTTGTGGGAGAACAACTCCATTTGCCTCACTAACTTCACACACCATCAGGCTCCAAGCAGCTCTCAAGGAAACTCAGTTTTCACACTCTATGCTTAGTGCCCTTTGAGTGCATTATCTAGGAATGAACCTGGTAGAGCATCCCACACGAACGAATGCTCCACATGCGGGTTTCACATGCCACCAACTCCACATTCACAGGCAACTTCAGCGCCACAGCCGTTTTCAGATAGCCCTCAATGCAAAGGCTCTAGACGCAAATATTGGTGTGAGAGCTAATTCAATCAAGGAAACACTGCATGTTGGTGAAGGGCATATTGAAGAAGGATCAGCCGAGTGGTTCTTGTGGGAGAACAACTCCATTTGGCTCACTAACTTCACACACCATCAGGCTTCCAAGCAGCTCTCAAGGAAGCTCAGTTTTCACACTCTATGCTTAGTGCCCTTTGATTGCCTTATGTTGGAATGAACCTGGTAGAGCATCCCACACAAACGAATGCTCCACATGCGGATTTCACGTGCCACCAACTCCACATTCACAGGCAACTTCAGCGCCACAGCCATTTTCAGATAGCCCTCAATGTAAAGGCTCTAGACGCAAATATTGGAGTGAGAGCTAATTCAATCAAGAAACACTGCATGTTGGTGAAGGGCATATTGAAGAAGGATTAGCCGAGTGGTTCTTGTGGGAGAACAACTCCATTTGGCTCACTAACTTCACACACCATCAGGCTTCCAAGCAGCTCTCAAGGAAACTCAGTTTTCACACTCTATGCTTAGTGCCCTTTAGTGAATTATCTAGGAATGAACCTGGTAGAGCATCCCACACAAACGAATGCTCCACATGCGGGTTTCACATGCCACCAACTCCACATTCACAGGCAACTTCAGCGCAACAGCCGTTTTCACATAGCCTCAATGCAAGGGCTCTAGACGCAAATATTGGTGTGAGAGCTAATTCAATCAAGGAAACACTGCATGTTGGTGAAGGGCATATTGAAGAAGGATCAGCCGAGTGGTTCTTGTGGGAGAACAACTCCATTTGGCTCACTAACTTCACACACCATCAGGCTTCCAAGCAGCTCTCAAGGAAACTCAGTTTTCACACTCTATGCTTAGTGCCCTTTGAGTGCCTAGGACTGAAATGAAGCTTGGTGAGCATCCCACACAAACGAATGCTCCACATGCGGGTTTCACGTGCCACCAACTCCACATGCACAGGCAACTTCAGCGCCACAGCCGTTTTCAGATAGCCCTCAATGCAAAGGCTCTAGACGCAAATATTGGTGTGAGAGCTAATTCAATCAAGGAAACACTGCATGTTGGTGAAGGGCATATTGAAGAAGGATCAGCTGAGTGGTTCTTGTGGGAGAACAACTCCATTTGGCTCACTAACTTCACACACCATCAGGCTTCCAAGCAGCTCTCAAGGAAACTCAGTTTTCACAATCTATGCTTAGTGCCCTTTGAGTGCCTAGGACTGAAATGAAGCTTGGTGAGCATTCCACACAAACGAATGCTCCACATGCGGGTTTCACGTGCCAGCAACTCCACATTCACAGGCAACTTCAGCGCCACAGCCGTTTTCAGATAGCCCTCAATGCAAAGGCTCTAGAAGCAAATATTGGTGTGAGAGCTAATTCAATCAAGGAAACACTGCATGTTGCTGAAGGGCATATTGAAGAAGGATCAGCCGAGTGGTTCTTGTGGGAGAACAACTCCATTTGGCTCACTAACTTCACACACCATCAGGTTTCCAAGCAGCTCTCAAGGAAACTCAGTTTTCACACTCTATGCTAAGTGCCCTTTGAGTGCCTAGGACTGAAATGAAGCTTGGTGAGCATTCCACACAAACGAATGCTCCACATGCGGGTTTCACATGCCACCAACTACACATTCACTGGCAACTTCAGCGCCACAGCCGTTTTCAGATAGGCCTCAATGCAAAGGCTCTAGACGCAAATATTGGTGTGAGAGCTAATTCAATCAAGGAACCACTGCATGTTGGTGAAGGGCATATTGAAGAAGGCTCAGCCGAGTGGTTCTTGTGCGAGAACAACTCCATTTGGCTCACTAACTTCACACACCATCAGGCTTCCAAGCAGCTCTCAAGGAAACTCAGTTTTCACAATCTATGCTTAGTGCCCTTTGAGTGCATTATCTAGGAATGAACCTGGTAGAGCATCCCACACAAACGAATGCTCCACATGCGGGTTTCACATGCCACCAACTCCACATTCACAGGCAACTTCAGCGCCACAGCCGTTTTCAGATAGCCCTCAATGCAAAGGCTCTAGACGTAAATATTGGTGTGAGAGCTAATTCAATCAAGGAAACACTGCATGTTGGTGAAGGGCATATTGAAGAAGGCTCAGCCGAGTGGTTCTTGTGGGAGAACAACTCCATTTGCCTCACTAACTTCACACACCATCAGGCTTCCAAGCAGCTCTCAAGGAAACTCAGTTTTCACACTCTATGCTTAGTGCCCTTTGAGTGCATTATCTAGGAATGATCCTGGTAGAGCATCCCACACAAACGAATGCTGCACATGCGGGTTTCACATGCCACCAACTACACATTCACTGGCAACTTCAGCGCCACAGCCGTTTTCAGATAGCCCTCAATGCAAAGGCTCTAGACGCAAATATTGGTGTGAGAGCTAATTCAATCAAGGAAACACTGCATGTTGGCGAAGGGCATATTGAAGAAGGATCAGCCGAGTGGTTCTTGTGGGAGAACAACTCCATTTGGCTCACTAACTTCACACACCATCAGGCTTCCAAGCAGCTCTCAAGGAAACTCAGTTTTCACACTCTATGCTTAGTGCCCTTTGAGTGCCTAGGACTGAAATGAAGCTTGGTGAGCATCCCACACAAACGTATGCTTCACATGCGGGTTTCACATGCCACCAACTCCACATTCACAGGCAACTTCAGCGCCACAGCCGTTTTCAGATAGCCCTCAATGCAAAGGCTCTAGACGCAAATATTGGTGTGAGAGCTAATTCAATCAAGGAAACACTGCATGTTGGTGAAGGGCATATTGAAGAAGGATCAGCCGAGAGGTTCTTGTGGGAGAACAACTCCATTTGGCTCACTAACTTCACACACCATCAGGCTTCCAAGCAGCTCTCAAGGAAACTCAGTTTTCACACTCTATGCTTAATGCCCTTTGAGTGCCTAGGACTGAAATGAAGCTTGGTAAGCATCCCACACAAACGAATGCTCCACATGCGGGTTTCACATGCCAGCAACTCCACATTCTCAGGCAGCTTCAGCGCCACAGCCGTTTTCAGATAGCCCTCAATGCAAAGGCTCTAGACGCAAATATTGGTGTGAGAGCTAATTCAATCAAGGAAACACTGCCTGTTGGTGAAGGGCATATTGAAGAAGGATCAGCCGAGTGGTTCTTATGAGAGAACAACTCCATTTGGCTCACTAACTTCACACACCATCAGGCTAACAAGCAGCTATCAAGGAAACTCAGTTATCACACTCTATGCTTAGTGCCCTTTGAGTGCCTAGGACTGAAATGAACCTGGTAGAGCATCCCACACAAACGAATGCTCCACATGCGGGTTTCACATGCCACCAACTCCACATTCTCAGGCAACTTCAGCGCCACAGCCGTTTTCAGATAGCCCTCAATGCAATGGCTCTAGACGCAAATATTGGTGTGAGAGCCAATTCAATCAAGGAAACACTGCATGTTGGTGAAGGGCATATTGAAGAAGGATCAGCCGAGTGGTTCTTGTGGGAGAACAACTGCATTTGGCTCACTAACTTCACACACCATCAGGCTTCCAAGCAGCTCTCAAGGAAACTCAGTTTTCACACTCTATGCTTAGTGCCCTTTGAGTGCATTATCAAGGAATGAACCTGGTAGAGCATCCCACACAAACGAATGCTCCACATGCGGGTTTCACATGCCACCAACTACACATTCACTGGCAACTTCAGCGCCTCAGCCGTTTTCAGATAGCCCTCAATGCAAAGGCTCTAGACGCAAATATTGGTGTGAGAGTTAATTCAATCAAGGAAACACTGCATGTTGGCGAAGGGCATATTGAAGAAGGATTAGCCGAGTGGTTCTTGTGGGAGAACAAGTCCATTTGGCTCACTAACTTCACACACCATCAGGCTTCCAAGCAGCTCTCAAGGAAACTCAGTTTTCACACTCTATGCTTAGTGACTTTTGAGTGCATTATCTAGGAATGAACCTGGTAGAGCATCAAACACAAACGAATGCTCCACATGCGGGTTTCACATGCCACCAACTCCACATTCACAGGCAACTTCAGCGCCACAGCCGTTTTCAGATAGCCCTCAATGCAAAGGCTCTAGACGCAAATATTGGTGTGAGAGCTAATTCAATCAAGGAAACACTGCATGTTCGTGAAGGGCATATTGAAGAAGGCTCAGCTGAGTGGTTCTTGTGCGAGAACAACTCCATTTGGCTCACTAACTTCACACACCATCAGGCTTCCAAGCAGCTCTCAAGGAAACTCAGTTTTCACACTCTATGCTTAGTGCCCTTTGAGTGCATTATCAAGGAATGAACCTGGTAGAGCATCCCACACAAACGAATGCTCCACATGCGGGTTTCACATGCCACCAACTCCACATTCACAGGCAACTTCAGCGCCACAGCCGTTTTCAGATAGCCCTCAATGCAAAGGCTCTAGACGTAAATATTGGTGTGAGAGCTAATTCAATCAAGGAAACACTGCATGTTGGTGAAGGGCATATTGAAGAAGGCTCAGCCGAGTGGTTCTTGTGGGAGAACAACTCCATTTGCCTCACTAACTTCACACACCATCAGGCTTCCAAGCAGCTCTCAAGGAAGCTCAGTTTTCACACTCTATGCTTAGTGCCCTTTGATTGCCTTATGTTGGAATGAACCTGGTAGAGCATCCCACACAAACGAATGCTCCACATGCGGATTTCACGTGCCACCAACTCCACATTCACAGGCAACTTCAGCGCCACAGCCATTTTCAGATAGCCCTCAATGTAAAGGCTCTCGACGCAAATATTGGTGTGAGAGCTAATTCAATCAAGGAAACACTGCATGTTGGTGAAGGGCATATTGAAGAAGGATTAGCCGAGTGGTTCTTGTGGGAGAACAACTCCATTTGGCTCACTAACTTCACACACCATCAGGCTTCCAAGCAGCTCTCAAGGAAACTCAGTTTTCACACTCTATGCTTAGTGCCCTTTAGTGCATTATCTAGGAATGAACCTGGTAGAGCATCCCACACAAACGAATGCTCCACATGCGGGTTTCACATGCCACCAACTCCACATTCACAGGCAACTTCAGCGCCACAGCCGTTTTCACATAGCCCTCAATGTAAAGGCTCTAGACGCAAATATTGGTGTGAGAGCTAATTCAATCAAGGAAACACTGCATGTTGGTGAAGGGCATATTGAAGAAGGATCAGCCGAGTGGTTCTTGTGGGAGAACAACTCCATTTGGCTCACTAACTTCACACACCATCAGGCTTCCAAGCAGCTCTCAAGGAAACTCAGTTTTCACACTCTATGCTTAGTGCCCTTTGAGTGCCTAGGACTGAAATGAAGCTTGGTGAGCATCCCACACAAACGAATGCTCCACATCCGGGTTTCACGTGCCACCAACTCCACATGCACAGGCAACTTCAGCGCCACAGCCGTTTTCAGATAGCCCTCAATGCAAAGGCTCTAGAAGCAAATATTGGTGTGAGAGCTAATTCAATCAAGGAAACACTGCATGTTGGTGAAGGGCATATTGAAGAAGGATCAGCTGAGTGGTTCTTGTGGGAGAACAACTCCATTTGGCTCACTAACTTCACACACCATCAGGCTTCCAAGCAGCTCTCAAGGAAACTCAGTTTTCACAATCTATGCTTAGTGCCCTTTGAGTGCCTAGGACTGAAATGAAGCTTGGTGAGCATTCCACACAAACGAATGCTCCACATGCGGGTTTCACGTGCCAGCAACTCCACATTCACAGGCAACTTCAGCGCCACAGCCGTTTTCAGATAGCCCTCAATGCAAAGGCTCTAGAAGCAAATATTGGTGTGAGAGCTAATTCAATCAAGGAAACACTGCATGTTGGTGAAGGGCATATTGAAGAAGGATCAGCCGAGTGGTTCTTGTGGGAGAACAACTCCATTTGGCTCACTAACTTCACACACCATCAGGTTTCCAAGTAGCTCTCAAGGAAACTCAGTTTTCACACTCTATGCTAAGTGCCCTTTGAGTGCCTAGGACTGAAATGAAGCTTGGTGAGCATTCCACACAAACGAATGCTCCACATGCGGGTTTCACATGCCACCAACTACACATTCACTGGCAACTTCAGCGCCACAGCCGTTTTCAGATAGCCCTCAATGCAAAGGCTCTAGACGCAAATATTGGTGTGAGAGCTAATTCAATCAAGGAAACACTGCATGTTGGCGAAGGGCATATTGAAGAAGGATCAGCCGAGTGGTTCTTGTGGGAGAACAACTCCATTTGGCTCACTAACTTCACACACCATCAGGCTTCCAAGCAGCTCTCAAGGAAACTCAGTTTTCACACTCTATGCTTAGTGACTTTTGAGTGCATTATCTAGGAATGAACCTGGTAGAGCATCCCACACAAACGAATGCTCCACATGCGGGTTTCACATGCCACCAACTCCACATTCACAGGCAACTTCAGCGCCACAGCCGTTTTCAGATAGCCCTCAATGCAAAGGCTCTAGACGCAAATATTGGTGTGAGAGCTAATTCAATCAAGGAACCACTGCATGTTGGTGAAGGGCATATTGAAGAAGGCTCAGCCGAGTGGTTCTTGTGGGAGAACAACTCCATTTGCCTCACTAACTTCACACACCATCAGGCTTCCAAGCAGCTCTCAAGGAAACTCAGTTTTCACACTCTATGCTTAGTGCCCTTTGAGTGCATTATCTAGGAATGAACCTGGTAGAGCATCCCACACAAACGAATGCTCCACATGCGGGTTTCACATGCCACCAACTCCACATTCACAGGCAACTTCAGCGCCACAGCCGTTTTCAGATAGCCCTCAATGCAAAGGCTCTAGACGTAAATATTGGTGTGAGAGCTAATTCAATCAAGGAAACACTGCATGTTGGTGAAGGGCATATTGAAGAAGGCTCAGCCGAGTGGTTCTTGTGGGAGAACAACTCCATTTGCCTCACTAACTTCACACACCATCAGGCTTCCAAGCAGCTCTCAAGGAAACTCAGTTTTCACACTCTATGCTTAGTGCCCTTTGAGTGCATTATCTAGGAATGATCCTGGTAGAGCATCCCACACAAACGAATGCTGCACATGCGGGTTTCACATGCCACCAACTACACATTCACTGGCAACTTCAGCGCCACAGCCGTTTTCAGATAGCCCTCAATGCAAAGGCTCTAGACGCAAATATTGGTGTGAGAGCTAATTCAATCAAGGAAACACTGCATGTTGGCGAAGGCCATATTGAAGAAGGATCAGCCGAGTGGTTCTTGTGGGAGAACAAGTCCATTTGGCTCACTAACTTCACACACCATCAGGCTTCCAAGCAGCTCTCAAGGAAACTCAGTTTTCACACTCTATGCTTAGTGCCCTTTGAGTGCCTAGGACTGAAATGAAGCTTGGTGAGCATCCCAACAAACGTATGCTTCACATGCGGGTTTCACATGCCACCAACTCCACATTCACAGGCAACTTCAGCGCCACAGCCGTTTTCAGATAGCCCTCAATGCAAAGGCTCTAGACGCAAATATTGGTGTGAGAGCTAATTCAATCAAGGAAACACTGCATGTTGGTGAAGGGCATATTGAAGAAGGATCAGCCGAGAGGTTCTTGTGGGAGAACAACTCCATTTGGCTCACTAACTTCACACACCATCAGGCTTCCAAGCAGCTCTCAAGGAAACTCAGTTTTCACACTCTATGCTTAATGCCCTTTGAGTGCCTAGGACTGAAATGAAGCTTGGTAAGCATCCCACACAAACGAATGCTCCACATGCGGGTTTCACATGCCAGCAACTCCACATTCTCAGGCAGCTTCAGCGCCACAGCCGTTTTCAGATAGCCCTCAATGCAAAGGCTCTAGACGCAAATATTGGTGTGAGAGCTAATTCAATCAAGGAAACACTGCCTGTTGGTGAAGGGCATATTGAAGAAGGATCAGCCGAGTGGTTCTTATGAGAGAACAACTCCATTTGGCTCACTAACTTCACACACCATCAGGCTAACAAGCAGCTATCAAGGAAACTCAGTTATCACACTCTATGCTTAGTGCCCTTTGAGTGCATTATCAAGGAATGAACCTGGTAGAGCATCCCACACAAACGAATGCTCCACATGCGGGTTTCACATGCCACCAACTCCACATTCTCAGGCAACTTCAGCGCCACAGCTGTTTTCAGATAGCCCTCAATGCAAAGGCTCTAGACTCAAATATTGTTGTGAGAGCTAATTCAATCAAGGAAACACTGCATGTTGGTGAAGGGCATATTGAAGAAGGATCAGCCGAGTGGTTCTTGTGGGAGAACAACTCCATTTGGCTCACTAACTTCACACACCATCAGGCTTCCAAGCAGCTCTCAAGGAAACTCAGTTTTCACACTCTATGCTTAGTGCCCTTTGAGTGCCTAGGACTGAAATGAAGCTTGGTGAGCATCCCACACAAACGAATGCTCCACATGCGGGTTTCACATGCCACCA